>NC_048560.1:712491-964297 GCF_902806685.2 Maniola hyperantus
CTGTCTCTTTCTAGCCGCTGTTTTGACAGCAGTGATCGCGAGATTGACGTCTGTCGCAAGTCTGTCGCGAGATACGTAATCACTCCACGGGTATCCTCTCGATCTAAGAATGAGTAGAGTATCTATAGATTATAGTACGCCACGCTGCGCTGGCCAAGTCCAAATTGGCAGGCATGTTTGAGAACATCATGGAGAACTCTCAGGCATGCCGGTTTCCTCGTGATATTTTACTTCATTGTTAGAGCGAGTTCAAATAGCAAAGATAAAAAAACAATATATTTCCCAAGTTACAGCGAGTTAACTCTGCAAACGGCCCGCAGGCGAGACGGGGCGGTGCGATAACGGATATAGACGTTAAATAAAGTGTCCGATATTGATTTATTGACCGCAACGCGCGGGCGCTCGCTTTGATACAATATTTAAAGTTTAGCCGCTACATGCGGCTTATTGCCTCCGGCCTGCAAGCTTTATGATATTTTTATTTGAGCTACAAGCTTACTTTGATATAAGCGGTAGTTTACAGTTTACAGCTTACATTGGCAAACTACGCTTTTTAAAGCTTTTTTTAAACAAACTACTTATAATAATCTTGATATGAATAGCCTCAATAGCTCAACTGGTATAGGAGTGGACTGAAAACCGAAAGGTCGACGGTTCAAACTCCGCCCGTTGCACTATTGTCGTACCTACTCCTAGCACAAGCTTGACGCTTAGTTGGAGAGGAAAGGGGAATATTAGTCATTTAACATGGCTAATATTTTATTTAAAAAAAAAAACTTAATAGGTCTTGTACAGTTACAATTAATTAATCATCATCATGATCATCCCATCGCTGGCTCACTACCGAGCACGGGTCTGCTCTCGAAGAGAAGTTGTTGGGCCTTGTTTACCTTGCTGACCAAGTACTTCACACACAATTGAGACCTTAGGAGTTGAATTTTCAAAAATCCTTTCTTAGCGGATGCATACGTCATAGTATAGCTATCTGCATGCCAAATTTCAGCCCGATGCGTCCCGTAGTTTGAGCTGTGCGTTGATAGATCAGTCAATCACTCAGTCAGTTAGCTAGTCAGTCAGTCACCTGTTCCTTTTATTTATTCCGATTAAAAAGAAAAAGATACAGATTCTCTTTTAGTTAAGAGAAAGACTACAGAATCGGCGCCATTGAGATTCTAAAAGCGCATCTTTTATATCTAAAACTTACATCTTAAACTACGAGTAACTTAAATCTGAAAACAGGAAGATTTTGTTGTCCGACAAATCGTTCTAGATTTTAGATCACGTTACCTTTCCTTGTAAAACTTTATAACACAATCAAATAGTTGCTGAGATATGGGCGTACGGTTAGCATAAAAAGTTTGCTGAGAAAAGTTTCGTAGTCGGACTTGGATTTCAAGTGCTGTTTTGTAATGACCTTCAAATTTTAACATAAGGTGACCTGCCTGCTCGTTTGCACGCTATTTTTATAAAAAAAGAGAGATTTTAGCGTTTAAACTACCGTGAGTGATTTCCATTATAAATAATATCTGTCCCGGCTGTACTCACGTGTCTAGTCGACGTTAGCCCGACTAGTTTCGAACCCATCCGGGGTCCTTTTTCAAGGGAGTCAGTTCGGGCACGCGCCGCGGTTGTGACTGTCACAATGGACCCCGGATGGGTTCGAAACTAGTCGGGCTAGCGTCGACTAAACACGTGAGTACAGCCGGGACAGATATTATTTATAAAAAGAGAGATATCCAAACGGATATGGATTTATGGATTTTCAGATTAATTTTAATATCAAATGTTCAAACATCAAAATCGATCATTAATATAAAATTTAAACTTGTCTTATCTGCCAACTGTACCTTACCAAAGAAAGACTTTAAATTTCATACCAAGGATGAATATACATCTTACTTCCAGAAAGTTTACAAGTTTGATATCTCGTCTCCGACAGTTTTAGTCGGGCCGATACGCGGCGCAACTTTTCAAATTTCGTCCACTTTAGTTTCCCCACTGGGAAAATTTAACCTTTTTGTCGATTTTCATTAGAGTTCTATCATTTTTTTAGTGTTCCCTACCAAAAGGGTACGAGGGTAAAGAACAGGACGCTATTATTAAGCCTCCGCTGTCCATCCGTCTGTCTGGCTGTCTGTATGTCATGAACCGTCATAGGTAGAAAGTTGATTTTTTTATTATTAAAAAAAAAAAATCTTAAACGAATTTTTCCATATATAAATAAAAGCAATACATAATTTAAAAAAAAATTTCACCGAGTGGATATTTCTATTGCCGCTATACCACCCTACCGGCAAAACCGTGCCTCCAAGCAATTAAGCGTTCTGGTACGATGCCGCGTAGAAACCGATAAGGGGTAGATATGGATTTAATAAAACCCCCTACCCCTTTCAAGTAAGCCAGTTTCCATATTAGACTGCATCATCACTTACCACCAGGTGAAATCGCAGTCTCGGACAAACTAATGGAAAAAATACTTTAACTGGTTCACTTATCCATACTTAATATTATAAATGCGAAAGTGTGTCTGTCTGTCTGCTAGCTTTTCACGGCTCAACAGCTTAACCAATTTTGATGAAATTTGGTACAGAGTAAGTTTACATCTTTAATACTTTTTATCCCGGAAAATCAAAGAGATCCCACGGAATTTTTAAAAACCCATCCGTTTAACCGTTTTTTATGAAATTTGATACAGAGGTAGCAGCTGGCTTCCCGGTAGTTGATACAGGCATTTTTATCTAGGAAAATCAAAAAGTTCCCACAAGGTTTTTAAAAACCTGAATCCACGCGAACCAAGTCGCGGGCATCATCTAGTTGAAAATAAAACCGAATGTACCATACCCCTACTACATTCCTAAGCTAATGATACAAAGTCAAAGTCAAAGTCAAATGATTTATTCAAAATAGGTAATAAATTACTCGTATTGATGGTCTGGTATGGTGTTAGATTTGTAAGATATAGTGGTGATAATTATTACGCAAACTTAAAACTAAAGCTACGAGGGTTCCAAACGCGCCCAGGTCTGAGAAGAGCCCACAACAAACTCAGTCACCACAAAATACATCATATCCAGATCTCTATACAGGTGTAAGAGCTGTCGAGATTTCAATTCCACGAGTAGGTGCTCATAGAGCTCAGCTTGCAATTGGGTCGAGGCCAGTTTGAACATTTTAATGTTTTTTCTATCAGCACTCGTGTTTTTTTTTTCAATACGAGTGTTAAAAGTGAAGCGTTAAGGATGATTTAGGTTAACACTCTCAGTTAGGATCACTAAGCCTTCGCTGTCCGTCCGTCTGCAAGTCCTGAACCGTAATAGGTAGAAAGTTCATTGTGAAATTTTGGGTACAGAATACTTCGTGTGCGTGTCTTGACCGGTTTGATTAAATCTATATCTAAATATATAAAAGGAAAAGGTGACTGACTGACTGATCTATCGACGCACAGCTCAAACTACTGGACGGATCGGGCTGAAATTTGGCATGCAGATAGCTATTATGACGTAGGCATCCGCTAAGAAAGGATGTTTGAAAATTCAACCCCTAAGGGGGTGAAATTGGGATTTGAAATTTGTGTAGTCCACGCGGACGAAGTCGCGAGCATAAGCTAGTTTATATATAAAAGTAAAAGGTGACTGGCTGACTGACTGACTGATCTATCAACGCACAGCTCATATTACTGGACGGATCGGATTGAAATTTGGCATACAAATAGCTATTATGACGTTGACATGTGCTAAGAAAGGTTTTTATAAAATTTAACTCCTAAGGGGGTAAAATACGGGTTCGAAATTAGCGTAGTACACGCGGACCAAGTCGAGCATAATATGCTAGTAATATTATAATTAATGTCTAGGGCCCTCCCTCCCTCTGTCCAGGATAAAAATGACTTCTATATCCCTATATAGAAGTCATTTTTATCCTGGACAGAGCTTTTTTATTTATTTATTTAAAAGGTCAATCAACAGGTTACAAATAATAAACTTAAAGCGTTCTCATCACTTCTCAGGGGATTGAAAAAAAACCTAAATCCACGTGGATGAATCCGTGAACATCACTTAGTCAGAAATATAAGTCCCGCAAATTGCTAATGCGTGTGACCGCCGTTTTAGTGACGTCAGCATTAGACTGAAGTTTCGAGCTGATAGTATATTTTTACTTAAATATATGTCAAATAACGTGAAAATGACGTCATTTCGATGTTAATGACACATAGTTCCAGCGCAATAGCAATTTTCGGGACTTATAAGAACAAATTATGAAAAGCACCACGGAGTAATTAACACTAGAGTAATTAATCGCAATTAGTAATTTATTCGTCTCAATACAGCACACAATACCCATTTGTATTACATCATTGGTTTTCCTCTGTTACGTTCAATATTCGTAATGTATGGCAAAAACTGTTCACATATACAAGTAGGTATGTGATACATATCCACACAGCTGGATATAATATAGAGCGTATTAGTCAGCGGGGAAATTAGGTGCCAAGGTATAAGTGCAAGCGATTTTCTGATTTTGCACGATTTCACACAAAAAGTTTGTTGCAGGCTCTTCTCAGATCTGGGCGCGTCTGGAACCCTCGTAGCTTTAGTTTTAAATTTAATACGGAGCATATTAGTCAGCGGGGAAACTAGGCGTTAAGATAAATAAAATTTTTGAATTTTTTTTTGGTAGTTTACTATCACTTTACGATCAAATTAAGACACTTTTCAAAAAGGGGTAAATACCCTATTAGCTTCTACACTAAAGACGTCTATATCATTGCCACTGACTTATTTTATCACCCCGCAGGCGTTAGCCTTCAATGAAAATGTAAACTATTTAAATGAACATTGTACAGTACAGATAACGTTTCTCTTATAAATTGCACCATACAACAGATTGTGGTTTTTGCTATTTGGAGTGCAAACTTTCACTAGTGCGTTCTTCTTCCCACGTGCTCTGTTACAATTTTACATCCACCATCTGTGCAATCGATTGCAACCATTACGTAGCTAGTAATAAGTTTCAAACTAACTGCAAATAAACTTTGTCATTTTACAAACTAGTAAATAATAATGTGTTGCGCGACTTTAGCTTTTACTCCTATAGTAATAGAAGTTACAGTTTTTAGTGTAATACATATTGTTACAATACGGAAGGCTCTCTTGTTTTGTTTACGTAAATGACAGATGGGTATTGTTTAATTAGTTTGAGTAGTTACTTGCGGTTTGAAAATTGCTGATTAGTTACTACTTTTGTTTATTACTAGTTGGAAATAAAATACTTTTGCAATACTATTACAATGTATTTAAGTTGGCATCATCAACTATAGACCGCTCTCTATGCGTACTATTTTTTCTCATTGCTGAGGGTGGTGACCCTTTTTTCATTAATCACATAATAGTATGAGTTTTTGGGATAATAATGCAGTGGGTTCCCAGATCCTTCCACATACAACTAGATTTCGACTCCTTGTAAGTTTTGAAGTAGGTAGTACTTATAATCCGGGAAAGCTATGTTTCAATCACTGGCATTTTTTTTCATGCTAAATATGAAGTGATTTTAGAAAAACAGAGATAAAGCCCGTATCTTTTACTTTTAATGTGAACCTATCTAAGAAAATTACTTTCAACAAACAGAATTAAATATTGTTCTATTTTTTCAGGTAAGTTCCAGATGTTTATAGTCTACATTGTTCAAATACTTATCACAAGGTAACAACAACTTTTGCAATGAAAATGTTTAGGGTACTACAAGGTACTCCATTTTAACCTCTGTTATTTCACTTATATACTAAAGAGTAAAATATGATAAATATACTTAGACAGGTATCTAAAGATAGATTTATTTGTATGGATTCCGGAAATATATGATTAAATGTATCCGAGGAAATTTGCAAATTTTTAGTAGTAGTTAAAATCATGAAGCCTTTCAAAGACATACATACCTACGTGTTAAAATAAAGACATTCATGTAGTGTACGTTAAAAAAACTAGTTTTGGTTACTTTTTCGACTAATCTGCAAGTAATCTAATTAAAAGCTTAGGCATTAGAGTAGAGTTCAAGATCACTTCAATTACGTTAAAAAGCGGAACAGTCCTAATCGGTCTAATTTGGTGAATCAAATTACTGGTTAATGGCATGAATAGTGCTTGTTTTTTTGCCGTAGCAAAGGGACTCCAACGTAAAAGTCGATGTACATTACTTTCGGCCGCGTATAAGTGCTTATACCTTATGTAAAAAGTTAGAAGCTTTTGAATTGTAGGTATAGAAGAATGTTGAGAATCTCTTGGGTACAGCGTGTCAAAAATGCAACTGTACTACAAAGGCTAAGCAAACATCTTGATATCCTGAAGACCATAAAAGTGCATACTTTAAATTGAGATCGCTTGTAAGCGCTATTGAACAACAGTAATATCAACTCATGAATGCTGGGTAGTTAAACCCGGATTAATTCAGAAAATAGACCGGGATATAACGGTAGATTGAAGGTAAACCTTTGTAAAGTGTAGTTAATTTGCCTGACCTTTTTCTCTGGATACATTCTGGATGAGAGCGTCCAATCGAGCGCTATGCTCTGAATGTATCAGTAGCTTTCTACTGCCCTTTCTAAATTGCTCGGTTTAAATTTGAACCGATTTCTGTAATATAGCGTTGTTTCTCTACTTTGTTATTTAAATAATGTAATCAATATGAAATAGTTTTTTTAAGTTTATTTTAGCGTTCACGTGAGTACAGCCAGGATCAGCTTTTTTTTTGGTTTGCCTTAAAATTTAAATTGATGCAAATATATTGAGTAAAAATATGTTGTCGCACTTTATAATTTATTATCTCTTATAATGCCCTGCCTTTCTGTCTGACTTTTATATAAATTTCTGGTGTGACTGATAACCCGAAAAACAAGTTTAATTTGTTCAATTTCAATGACGCCAATTAAAATTGGACGTGTATGAATTGTTTAAAGTTATTTTATTAACGAACTAGCGGCCGTCCGCGGCTTTTCTCCATTGGGGGTTTCGAGAAATTCGCCCTTATGTTCACATTATAAATGGAACCTCTGTGCAAAATTTGAGCTTTCTTGTTCCTAGGCTGGTTTGGGGTGGGTATTGAGGAAGTCAAGCCTGGGTATAGATCTGTGTAATCACGTCATGCTGTGACGTTGTAAATTTTGAACTACTAATTAGCGTTTCGCTTTTAATTAAAATCAATTTTGTTCAAAGTATGTTGGTGCCACCTAGCATCAAGGTGCAGAACTACGCGTGGGTCGATGTTCAGAGTTCATTCGAGCCACAATAGATGGCGTTTGCTTCGTTGTCAATTGTCGTAAAAATAAAACAAAATAATTAAATAAAACCATAATATCATTTGTTTATTGTTAAGTCATTAATAAAACGGTTCTTATAATATATCCTTAGGTTCCGCAAATATTCAAAAATGAATTGGCTTCATGATCAAACTAACTGAGAGCGGCCACACTCGGGTTGCGTCTGGCAACACCGATTGGTGAGATTTAGAATTTTTCTGGAGTCAACATGTGAAGAGGAATTTTTTCGTTCCAGGAAAATCTCACTCCTTTTCGCCCATGGCTTCGCCTGGGAAAATACAATAGTTATAAATTTAGTCATCCTAACGTATTTCAATGTTTCATCAATTATGGTGAGTGAAAAATCAAGTAATGTGGATTCGACAAAATGGCGGTTTGGTTAGAGAAAATCCTAATTTCATGATTTTCCCTTTCAGTTCCAGTTATTTTACCTTCCCAAATAAATGAGGATAATGGGTTGTGGGTGGACTCCTGAAAACCATTGGTGGCCAGGAGTTCAATAGGTGAGTTGTGTTTGATCGGGAAAATTCCACGTGTCGAAATTTTCACACAGCACAAATTATAATCTTGTTTTTCTTTGTTACAGGGTTTCCGTTTGCGTTTCCGTTTGCGTTTCCGTTTTTAGTTTTCGGTTTTCCGTTTTTTTTGCTTTCGTTTTCCGTATTTATTTCTTTTGCACATTCACGTTGGCAACTTAATTTCTATGGATAAGACTTGGTGAAAATCTTTGTAAGGAAACATTTCGGTTGTGAAGAATCAAGTTAAATTGAGTTTTGGATCTTGGCCGATGCCGTCCAGCTACATTGCAGTCTTCGCACCTACAAGTAAGCAAATGTTTGTATCCTGGAACAGTTTAGTGAACCTTCTTAGTGTATGTGTACAGTAAGAACCCTGTCTTTACTACTGAGCTTTTATTTTGAAACAATTTTATGAATTTTACTGTGTCATTGTCTATTCCATGCCAATGGCATCTTAAATTTAAAACATAGATTTTATGTACTATCTACCTAAGGCATTCTAATGTATCTAAATTAAGTCTTGGCATTAAGCTAGAATAACTAAGCATTATTAGCCATCACTATGTATTAAGCGACCCCGGTAAAAGTTACATTAAAAACAATTTTGCCTAACATCTAGCAAATTTCATTTATAACACCTCATATACATTACAAGGGAGTCGACGGCTAGCTTCTATTCTTTACTAGGTAGATAGATCAAGTAAAGTAAATTATTTTTTTTTCCTCTAATCTTTGTAAGGTGGTAGATTATTCCGTATCCGGGTATATTTCTATTCCGCCCAATTTACCACCCTTACAAATGGCGCCCGAACGTTTTTTTATATAGTTATTTCAGTATATTTTGAGAAATTTTGTGAATTTTATGAAATGTACTCCGCTGATTGTACAATTTTCTAAGTAGTGACACATTGCAAAGAGCACTAAGCTGTTTTTTGGTTACCTAACTAAATAATAACTAATAGTTAGAAATTTTGTTTGATAGTTTAAGTAATTTTCTGAGTATAGTCCAACATTTTTTTTTCTTACTTAATCAACACTTTATAAATGGTGCTTATGCCGTTTAATTATGTTATCGACTTACCTTGGAGGTGTATAAGTGAATGTTTGCCTTCAGTTTAGTAATAAACATTGCTTAACTGAGTTGTTGTTGGGTATTACTTTCAATAGTAAGTACATCTTATGTTTGAAAATTCCGGTAACTTAGTATAATTAAAGTTTTGAAACGCTATGTGCTGTTAACTAGTTACACACATACATTTATAAATACTAAGAGTTACAACTTGTGAAACTAAATATATAAACTATATTCAGAGATTACATTAAGTTCAAGTATGAAGTTATGAACAATTTTTTTTTCAGTGACTTGATACTTCATTATTTTATTGAAATTTTGTTTAGAGCTGTGTTAAGGTTATGATAAAAGCTACTTCACACACAAAACATGTTAAGTTTAAGTGAATGCTGGTAGTTTAAAGTGACATTTAGAAACAGATTTTGTTGTATTTTAGGTTATGTGTTAAAAGTGTAAAGTAACAGCCATCAAACCATTGCACAATCTCTTTGTTTTTTTTGAAAGATAATATGCTAGTCAGAGTTCATTGCAACTTTGTTGCCTGTTTACTTTTGTAATTGTAAAGGTTGTAACACACTGTGTACTCATAAAGGTGATACTGCACCTTACAATCATTTATTCAATTTTGGGAAGTTTTATTTTGTTACATTTTGTTTACTATAGTAATAATATGTGCTTGTATTATTAACAATATTTTGGAATAGGAACATAATTGATAAAATAGTTAGGATAGACTTAAGAATATTGTTTTTGTTGTGTATTTTGCTTGTGTATATTTAATAGTTTAAATAACTTCTTTTGTGTTTGTGTTTAACCAATTTGTATAAGGCTAAACATAGACAGTTACACAAGCTCGATATTTTGTTAAATGTGTTTTGACTTAACACAATGGAACAGACTTTTGCCCAGTTTCATTCACTTTTGAAGGACGAATTGTGTTATGAGGTATCCATTCGTTCCGAAACTCCAGCACCTACAGTGCTAGGTTTAAAGAAACAGTTAAAACAATTAATTCAGGAAATTCCTTCTGAATCAATTTTAGAGACGGATTTCACTTCTGAAAGTGAGTTAGGGGTTATTACTAAAAAACTTCAAGACTTAGAAGATTTATTAAAAAAGTGTTCTGACACTAAAGATAGACATGCCCTCTGTAGGTCTAAAGCTTTAGCTTCACATTTGTACTTTAGAATTTTGAGAATACAGTGTTCCGAACTCAGCTTAATAAGTAGGAAGAGTGAATTACATACAAAGTTGCAGAGTTTGATTTCCAGATTAGATGCTGACAATGAGTCGTCTCACGACGAATCACTGGATTCCGAGAGTACCGCCGTTGACTGCACTGGTGATAAAAATGTGGCCAAGTGGAAGTTAAATTTCAACGGACAGGGTGATCCGCGCAGTTTCATCGAACGCGTTGAGGAATATAAAAGATCTTATGGCGTTTCAGATGGAAAATTATTTGTTTCTGCATTTCATCTTTTTACAGGCCGAGCATTGTTATGGTACAGAGGCAACAAATGTCAAGTTTCGTCTTGGTCAGAATTGAAAACTTTATTTTTAGAGGAATTTGATGCAGTAGATTATGACTACAGGTTGCTAGGTGAAATTCGAGCAAGAACACAAGGCTCTGAAGAACCTGTGTCTATCTATTTCGCTGTAATGTTTGGCATGTTTTCAAGGTTGTCAACACCACTTTCCGAAGAACAAAAGTTACAAATTTTATTACATAATATTCGCCCTTTTTACTCAGAACAATTAGCTCTTGTTGACATTAAGTCTGTCGCAATGTTGAAGGAAAAGTGTCGCAAACTAGAGGCTGCGAGGCAGCGTTCCGCCTTATTTTCTGAGCCTACTAACAGTAAGGCAACTTTAAGTTCAGAGTTTGCTTACAAACAAGTGACAAAACAGATAAACACACTTTCAGTCACACCTGCACCTAAGGTTGATACAAGTAAAGACACTAATTTTACGAAAACAAATAAACAACTATGTTACAAGTGCGGCAAGGGTAACCATTCCTTTAAATTTTGCAGGACAGTTCCGAAATTTATTAGATGTTTTTCGTGTGGACGTCAGAACTTTACAGTAAAGACATGTCCAAGTTGTAGTAAAAAGGCGATTAGTAAACCCGCTCCGGACAAAAATTCAAAAAACTAATTAGTAAGAACTGTGCAGAGACACAAGTAAATAACTTGGTCATTAACAACAAAACATCCCTTTTACCTGACACAGTTCTGTATTCAGTGGATAAACGAGACTTTAGGCCACATTTAAAGGTTTTTGTTGACGGTTTTGAGATTACAGGTTTACTAGATTCCGGTGCTTGCGCGTCAATTTTGGGTAACCAGGCGCACAAGGTTTTTTTGAGATTCGGTTATAAATTGCATAGCAGTATTGATACCACATTTTCAGTGGCAAATGGAGACAAACTTGATTGCATGGGTTATATGTTTATTCCGATTACTTATAATTCCGTAACTCACATAATAAAATTTTTTGTAGTACCCTCTATAATAGCGGATGTTATTTTTGGCTGTGACTTTTGGAAAACATTTCAGTTAGCCCCTGGCATTTTTGATAATTTAGAATTAATTAAGGCACCTTCTCAATTTTACAATATTTGTGCGATTGATAATGAACAAATTCATACCATCACTTCTTTTGAAAACTTATCATCTCAACAGAAAGAATTAGCCCAATCTGTAGTAAATAAATTTTTAAATATTTCTTCAGAGAAAATTGGATTGGGTAGAACAAAATTAATTGAACATGTTATTGACACCGGTGATGCCTTGCCAATAAAAATAAAACAATATCCACTTTCTCCCGAAAAGAAGGAAGCTTTAAGTAAAGAGTTAGATAGGATGCTGGAAATGGACGTAGTTACTCCGAGTGAAAGCCCTTGGAATAACCCAGCAATTTTAGTGAAAAAGGCAAATGGAGACTGGAGATTTTGCCTAGATTGCAGGAAATTAAATTCAGTGACAAAGGGGGATTCATACTCAATACCGTACATTCCACAAATTCTAGATAGCTTGAAAGAGGCAAGGTTTTTATCATCGATTGATTTAAGTTCAAGTTTCTGGCAAATTCCATTAGCTAACGACTCTCAGGAAAAAACCAGTTTTACAGTTCCTGGTAGAGGGTTATTCAAATTTAAAGTCATGCCGTTTGGCCTATGCGGTGCACCAGCACGACAGCAGAGGTTAATGGACCAGTTATTTAATCAAAATTTTTGTAGTGATATTGAAAATGGAATAGTATTTTGTTATATAGATGATATTGTTATTTGTTCTGCTGATTTTGAAACCCATTTAATTTTATTAAACAGAGTTCTGGATAAACTAAAAATGGCTCAACTATCCATAAATTTTGATAAATGTAATTTTTTTTAGAAACTCTTTGAAATATTTAGGGTATATAGTGGATGAATTTGGTTTACGCACAGATCCTGGAAAAGTTGCCGCAGTTTTGAACTTTCCGACCCCAAAAACTGCACAGGAGGTAAAGATTTTCCTAGGCACTTGTTCTTGGTACAGGCGCTTTATTAGGAATTTTTCAACCATCGCTGCACCACTCAATAGACTAACGAGTAAAGGAAAGAACGCACCTAAATTTGAGTGGAGCGAACAGGCAGAGGTAGCATTTAATACATTGAAGAATGCGTTGGTAACCGCACCTGTTCTTGCGGTACCGAATTTTGAAAAACCATTCAAAATACATTGTGATGCTTCTGCATATGGTGTTGGCGGTATGCTAACGCAAGAAACCGATGGTTGCGATCATCCCATTGCGTATGTCAGTAGGAGCCTAAATAAAAACGAAAGGAATTACAGCGCGACGGAACGCGAGGCTCTAGCTGTGATTTTTGCAGTGGAGAAATTTCAGGCTTATTTTGGTTCCAAGCCAGTCACAATTATCACAGACCATGCATCCCTAAAGTGGTTCTTAAATTTAGAAAATCCCTCAGGACGACTCGCCAGATGGGGTTGTAGATTATCACAGTATAATTTTGTTATCGAACATAGGAAGGGTTGTGATAATGTAGTTCCGGATACCTTGTCGAGACTCATACACGTAGATGTAGTTGGTGATCGTAATGATAACTCTAGTCAACAAGTTTTGGTAGATGACTGGTATGACAAAACATTTAATGGCTGTAAAATCAATCCAGCAAATTTTCCGAATTTTAGTATTTTGAACGATAAACTATATCGTTACAGTAAATGTAAATACCAGCTTCTCAGTGAGTTCGACTGGAAAGAGGTAGTCCACAAGAACGACATCCTTAGAATTATGCAACAAAACCATGCAGATGCAACTGCAGGTCATTTTGGTGTGTTCAAAACTCATCGCAGATTATCCCTCAGATATTTTTGGCGTGGTATGTATAAGGACGTGGTTGAGTACGTTAAGAATTGTGATACTTGCTCTGCGTATAAACACACGACATCAGCCACTCCAGGTCTGCTAGGGAAGCCTAAAGTCTGCGAGAGACCTTTTCAGGTCATTTCGGCTGATTTAGTCGGACCTTTGCCTAGGTCTAAATCAGGATTTACATTTCTTTTTGTGGTGACGTGTTGTTTTTCGAAATATACAATGTTGTTTCCGTTACGGCGTGCCACAGGTGCCGCTGTTGTTAAAGCGCTAGAGAATTTTGTATTTTTGAACCATAGTGTTCCAGAGACTGTGATTGTGGACAATGGGTCCCAATTTACAGGATCTGAATTCCGTAATCTCATTAAGCGTTATAATATTCCGAAATTACACTACACACCACTGTACACTCCGCAAGTTAACCTTGTTGAGAGGTACAATAAGGTTGTTATGACTGCTGTAGCCGCTTTTGTGAAAGATAACCACAGGTCCTGGGACGAAAACCTGTACAAGGTCCAGTTCGCCATAAACAGTGCGGTTAATGAATCCACTGGATTCTCCCCGTTCTTCCTTGTCCACGCTAGAGAACCGGTTTTAAATGGTTCCTTCTATAAGGACACGGATAAGGAGTACGAGGCCGGAATTCCAAGGGAGGAATACGCAGGAAAGTTTGGATCTTTGGAGGACATATTTGGTCAGGTTAGGAGAAATTTGTTTCAGGCTCATGCAGAGTATGCAACGCATTACAACTTAAGGCGTAGGTCTGCAAGCTATTCTGTTGGGGATATAGTGTGGAAAAAGACCTATCCACAAAGCGACGCTACAAATTTTTTCGCAGCTAAGCTGGCACCTAAGTATGAAAAGTGCAGGGTTGTCAAGGTTTTGTCACCTTTGGTTTACGAACTAGTTAGAGTAGCTGACAACCACCCAATAGGCACTTGGCATATTAAGGATATTAAGAAGTAGATATTTGCCATTACTTAGTTTGGTCTAAACTGTTTGAATATTTAAGTTATCAATATTCAATTAGGAATTTGTATGAGTGTAGTGATGTTCTGAATTAACAGTTACATTACCATGGTTCAGTTGAGGATGAATGTAGTGGATGTATGTAGGGATGAATATGTGATGATTGGAATGTTTGTGGTAGACCAACCGGTTGAGAAAGTAAAAATGCAAATATCGTACTTTGGGGATAACGAAAAGGGGGGGTTTTGTGTTTTGTTTTCGTTTTCCTTCTAGATAATGGATCATTTCTGTTATTTTTCCGATTCTGTTCCGAGATCTATTTTCTAGGAGAGTTATTTCGTTTTTTTTTTTCTCATATTCCGATTTTGATTCGGTTTTATTTTTCCGAATGGGATAGAGAACGGTTGCCATATCAGATGGACCCGTTCACAACCAGATTTTCCGTATTTGTTGAGTAACAAATATTACGATGGTAGTTTAAAAGAGTGAACCACCGTAGGCCTAGACGCATTCTATCAGTCAGCTGAAGAATGATGCCAAGATGTTTCCACTCAAGTGTCTTAGACACCATGAAGTTTTTTTGTATATATTCTTTTTAGAAGTTAGGGTTGTGTAGTTAAGTATAATGTATAAAACCTTACACTGTTTTCAGTATATTTATTTTGTTAGACAATTTTCCTTGTTAGTAGTAGATGTGCGTTCACGCGTAACTTCTGTGTTTTTTTTTTGTTTGTTTCAGGCAAATTGTTAGTAGTTGTTGGATGACGCTGAGGGCAGCGTGGTTCAACCTGTTGAACCTTTTCGTAGGAGGGGAAGTATTGTGACGTTGTAAATTTTGAACTACTAATTAGCGTTTCGCTTTTAATTAAAATCAATTTTGTTCAAAGTATGTTGGTGCCACCTAGCATCAAGGTGCAGAACTACGCGTGGGTCGATGTTCAGAGTTCATTCGAGCCACAATAGATGGCGTTTGCTTCGTTGTCAATTGTCGTAAAAATAAAACAAAATAATTAAATAAAACCATAATATCATTTGTTTATTGTTAAGTCATTAATAAAACGGTTCTTATAATATATCCTTAGGTTCCGCAAATATTCAAAAATGAATTGGCTTCATGATCAAACTAACTGAGAGCGGCCACACTCGGGTTGCGTCTGGCAACACCGATTGGTGAGATTTAGAATTTTTCTGGAGTCAACATGTGAAGAGGAATTTTTTCGTTCCAGGAAAATCTCACTCCTTTTCGCCCATGGCTTCGCCTGGGAAAATACAATAGTTATAAATTTAGTCATCCTAACGTATTTCAATGTTTCATCAATTATGGTGAGTGAAAAATCAAGTAATGTGGATTCGACAAAATGGCGGTTTGGTTAGAGAAAATCCTAATTTCATGATTTTCCCTTTCAGTTCCAGTTATTTTACCTTCCCAAATAAATGAGGATAATGGGTTGTGGGTGGACTCCTGAAAACCATTGGTGGCCAGGAGTTCAATAGGTGAGTTGTGTTTGATCGGGAAAATTCCACGTGTCGAAATTTTCACACAGCACAAATTATAATCTTGTTTTTCTTTGTTACAGGGTTTCCGTTTGCGTTTCCGTTTGCGTTTCCGTTTTTAGTTTTCGGTTTTCCGTTTTTTTTGCTTTCGTTTTCCGTATTTATTTCTTTTGCACATTCACGTTGGCAACTTAATTTCTATGGATAAGACTTGGTGAAAATCTTTGTAAGGAAACATTTCGGTTGTGAAGAATCAAGTTAAATTGAGTTTTGGATCTTGGCCGATGCCGTCCAGCTACATTGCAGTCTTCGCACCTACAAGTAAGCAAATGTTTGTATCCTGGAACAGTTTAGTGAACCTTCTTAGTGTATGTGTACAGTAAGAACCCTGTCTTTACTACTGAGCTTTTATTTTGAAACAATTTTATGAATTTTACTGTGTCATTGTCTATTCCATGCCAATGGCATCTTAAATTTAAAACATAGATTTTATGTACTATCTACCTAAGGCATTCTAATGTATCTAAATTAAGTCTTGGCATTAAGCTAGAATAACTAAGCATTATTAGCCATCACTATGTATTAAGCGACCCCGGTAAAAGTTACATTAAAAACAATTTTGCCTAACATCTAGCAAATTTCATTTATAACACCTCATATACATTACAAGGGAGTCGACGGCTAGCTTCTATTCTTTACTAGGTAGATAGATCAAGTAAAGTAAATTATTTTTTTTTCCTCTAATCTTTGTAAGGTGGTAGATTATTCCGTATCCGGGTATATTTCTATTCCGCCCAATTTACCACCCTTACAATGCATTGCCAGACACTTATAGTGTCGTGGCAACCCCCTGCCAGACACCCTTAAACTTGTAAACTTTAAGGGTGTCTGGCAGGGGGTTGCCGTGATACTGAGTATCTGGCAAATGCATGACGTGATTTTTAATACCATAAGACGTTAAGATTTTTACACGTCTTTACCTTTACCCTTTATTACCTGTTATCTCCCAAAGCCAGCATGATCCAGACAAAGCTTCCTCCTTGTTGGGGACTCCTAGAATATTAGGTCTATTCAAGAAAATATTAAATTGAAAGATGGTTTAATTTATTGTATTGTACGTAAGCAAAGGTTTAGGATTATGTTTTCTACCTATCTTATTTTCTTTTTTATTTGATAAAAACCGGTCAAGTGCGAGTTTGACTCGCACATAAAGGGTTCCGTACCATCGTACAAGATATACCTACCTAACACTTTTATGTAGAACACTGCAATTTAATGACGTACTGCGCCAGCCGCCATCTATATGTGATGTGATTTAATTTATTCGTGATCGCATTTTGTTTGTGAAGTAACCACAAATTCACGATTTTCGTATTTTTTCCTATCCTTTTTGCTATAAGACCTACCTACCTGCCAAATTTCATGATTCTAGGTCAACGGGAAGTACCCTACAGGTTTACTTGACCTACTCGACAGACAACAAAGTGATCCTTCCTGAAGGGTTCCTTTTGAGGTGCGGAACCCCAAAAATATCAGCCGACCGATTTAGTTAAGCGTTGTTTTTGTATTCTACTTTTGAATTGACAAAGGTTTTAGTGGATTTTTTCGTTTGCAGCTTTATTCTGATTGCTTTGTAAGAGAATTGTTTTTGCAAAATAAAGTTTTACTCGCTGAGTCTGACAAGTATTGGTTTTACGGAGATTTTCGCTTGGATTTGTCCGTAGAGACTCATATAATAAGAGCGCGTCTAGATTTTGACGTCGAGTGAAATGAAATATTATGTTTATTTTATCTACATAAGAAATACGTAAAATGTGCTGCCTGCCGAAAAGGGTAACACTAGATTTAGACCTGTCAACTTTCGCTTAATTTTGAATTGAGGCAAGGATGATTATTCTTTACGCCAACTTAAAACTAAAGCTACGAGGATCCTAAACACACCCTGGTCCATGTCTTCGTCTATCTACTCTTTTGGCTTAAGCTTTAAGTGCTTTAACAAGATAAAGGTGACAAATTGTTTCATAGCAAAGTATCAAAATTCCACTACACACTATACAAGTACAAACTCAACGAGGCGTAGATTAATAACAAGTATCAAGAATTTTGTCGTCAACAAACTCTTAAAATAGCCCATTCCTTATCTCCTCGGTACAGTGTGTCTGATGAAAAATTATCCGGCGGGCGTAGAGTTTCTCGTAGATGTTTTAACGGTATAGTCTGTTTACTTAGATAATGTCGACTGTCGGTACACAAGCAGAAGGCGCACTTATAAATTGCCCTTATTTTATTATAGTTTACTGTGTTTGTTAATTAATGAATGTTTAAATTCTATTCTAAGATTAAAATAGAATACTATTTTATCGTCATGGTTATTGTTACAAACCTTACCATTATTATAAATGCAAAAGTCTGTTTGTTGGTTTATTGGTTTGGCCTTCAATCACGTCGCGACGGACCGGCGTGATTTTTTGCATAGTTTAACACCAGTAGCTAAATGTCAAATTCTCCTGCGGGTGTACAGCGCATGCGGCGACTTTTTATATCGTGGCGGCGAGCGCCATTGTTGTGCGGAACAGAGGCTACCGTATCTAAGCGAACAGACCATACTTATAGATCATTTAAAGTCACGACTGGTTGCTCGACGAGTTTGAGGATTGGTTTGAAATCATCTGAAATTGAGTTTTTGTTCATGTTTTTTTTATAATACGGTGGGTATTTATTGGATTACTTGGCCGCGACTTTTCGGGGGGAAATGACTGAAATGTAGCCTATTAATAGAGATTCTTTAGTAAATAATCAGAGTTTATTCTTTTCACCAAAGTCAGCTCACCTATTTAACAGTAAATAGCTCATAAACCGACTAACACTAGAGTCAACGAGTTGAACAATTTGGTGGGAAAATGTACGTTTTGTGTAATATACCTAACTAAGCTAAAAAAACTGGCCAAGTGCGAGTCAGGCTCGCGCAACGAGGGTTTCGTAATTCAGTCGTATTTTTTCTACATTTTGCACGATAATTCAAAAACTATGATGCATAAAAATAAACAAAAATCTGTTTTACAATGCACAGGTGAAGACGTTTCATATGATACCCCACTTGATATAGTTATCTTACTTAGAAAATTGAAAATACTAATTATTAGTTAATGACCTGACTTATTTATTGCTCAAAAAAAATGCATACGAATATTAGTAAATATTAGGCAAAGAGACAGTTGTAAGCCACATTTCATAAAAAAAAAAGATCCTGACATTAACATCTATATACATAATGGAAACAGTTCTGTTTGTTAGGAAACACTCACACTTATACAAAACATTAGACAGTACATACCATCGAAACTCGCGAAACAAGCACAACCTGGCTCTCCCACATTACAGCTTACAAATAATACGCCGTAGCAGCCCGTATTACAGATCAATCATTATTTATAACAAACTTCCCAACGACATTAAAGAAGAAACGAAAGAAGTCACCTTTAAGAGAAAATTAAAACAATGGCTACTACAAAAATGCTTTTATGATATACAAGAATTTCTAACTGCATAAACCTCAATAGCGTGACGCACCTGTAAATGACATCTGATATTGACATTTAACTATAAGACCTTGTAAGATTAAATAATTGCAACATAACCATAACTAAATTAAATTCTTAAAGTAACTATTTTTAAATATTTTATTCCATTGACAGAGACTTAATCAGACCATGACAGCAATTATTTAATACTACTATACTTTGACCTTATTTTTATTTTGTACTAATCTTGCTTTATAATAAATTCTAGTCAACATTCTCATAATATAATAATATATAAGCATGTAAATGAATAATATTTAATATCTAGTAATGATAATTTTAATAATTTTAATCCTATTCGTATTGTATCTTTAATATTTACCATTTTATTGTACCTAAAATTGTATTTGCAATACCCTGACAGGGTCTCATGTATTTAGCTTTTAGCTTTAAGCACCCACCATCAATAAATGTAAATGTACATGAAAGCAAATAAATAAATCTGAATCTGAATCTGAATCTGAATCTGACCACAACTTAATTTTTTTTGTGTAATTTAACCACAAATTGACGGTTTTCAGATTTTTCCCCGAATGTCAGCTAAAAGATCTACCTACCTGCCAAATTTCATGATTCTAGGTCAACGGGAAGTACCCTGTAGGTTTCTTGACAGACCGACCGTCCGCCGACCACCGAGTATGTCCGATTTGTACAAAGTTGTTCATTTAGTTTGCATTCTGCTAAGTGGAAATATGACGATCTCGATGGACATAATAGCGACGATTCTGATATGCTTTCTCTCAAGTATTTACATTAGAGGATCTGCATCCTTTTTTTAATATTGCTAAAAAGGACTGAAAAATAGAGCAAAAAACACTGTTTTTTATTTAGCTAATTAAATATACCTAAGTGATTAGAGAGCCTAAATTATAATACTTATTCGTAAGTTTCATTATATCATTATAAAGATTTATAAACTGTTAATTTTCATTAAGATAATGAAACGTAAAACTTTGCGGGGTAAAATAATTATAAGTCGTTAAATGTTTTAAATTTTTATCATTTTGCCCAAAATAGTTGTAAGTTTTACCCTCGAGATGGAAACAAAAGTCATTTCCGCACACCGCTCGCGACTATTTCACTGAACTTAAACTGTTCAAAGGATACAGGAAAAGTTCAAATGGCCGTATCACCTCGCGGCAGGCTTTGGTGCTACGTTTATACGATCCAGTCACATCAGCAAGTTGGCTGGAAGTAAGTTATCGTAATATTTCATAAAAGGATACAACAAAAGTTTAAATGGTCTCTCACCTCGTGGCAGGCTTTGGTGATGCGTTTAGTCACTTGAACAAGTTAACTTCAAATAAACTATCACCTTATTACTCAAACTATGTAATACTATGTAAAGAAAAATACATAATATCTCATTTCCGCATCGCCGTTTTGTCATGCAAGAGTGACGTTGATATTATCATGGAGATATTACTAACTCACACTTTCATTCAATTGTTATTATTTAAATAAAATCTATATATATAAAATTCAAAGTCCTGACTGACTGACTAACATATATATCAACGCACAGCCTAAACCACTGGTCCTAGAGACATGAAATTTTGAGGGTGTCTTCTCTGTAAAGAGTAGGTATCCGCTAAGAAAGGATTTTTCGAAATGCCACCCCTAAGTGGGTTAAATAGGGGATGAAAGTTTGTAAGAAAGTCCGTCATTTTTCAAGTTATTTGCATGAAAATTGGCATTTGGGTTTTCGGTCACAAATGAAGAAATACGTGTGCCAGGATTTTTGAAAATTCATCCCCCATCTCGATTTTCTAAATTCCACCCGAGCGAAGCCGGGGCGGGTCAGCTAGTTTGCTATAAAATACGTCCTGATTTTGTTCAAGAAAGAACATTTGGACATAAAAATGATTAATGTAACTCTAATAGGTTCTTAAACCGATTACAATATAAAGGACTAGCAGTTGCCCGCGACTTCGTCTGCGTAAAATTTTTGTTTTGTCATTAGATCTGAAATTTTCCCGCTGTAAAAGGCCTCACTTACCTACTCACCCAGTCTCACCTTAAGGCACGGAACCCAGAATACCTAAATGTCAAGTTTCATATCTCTAACTACGAAAACAAAGGATTTTCATATAACTTTTCAACCCCCATTTCACCCCCTTAGGGGGAGAATTTAGTTAGATCCTTTCTTATCTGATCTGATACCTAATTACCTACCCCCTAGAAAGAACCTACGTTTCAAATTTCATTTGAAAATAACAATAGTTAAAACTTTTCTATAAAAACTTTTTCTCCCTATTTTAACACCCTTAAGGGGGAATTTCCCAAATTGACTTATAATACAGATTTTCATTATTTAAAGCTAATAACCTAAATGTCGATTTTCATGTCTCTATCTTCAAAAATATAAGACTTTCATACAACCTTCGACCCCCCTTTTTTAAAACCGTTTCTTAGCTGACGTGATTAGTCAGTCAGTCAGTGAGTGAGTGGTATTTGATTGAGTGAATTTATATTGATTTGATTTGGAGATGTGAACACTTTCTCGCCATTGAGCTTGCTTGCTCAAACGCGACACTGAAAGATATTTAGCGCTCGCTTTAGTTTAACTTACGAGTTACGACACAAATTGTATCCACTCGTTGAGAAATAGCTAATTTGATTGTCTTCGTTTTATTGGATCTATCTATTTACAGCACTTTGTAGTTCATTGATGGGAGTATTCAATTTTGCTAACTTCGAAGAAAATTATTTTAACTGCGGGAAGAGGAACGCGAAACAAAATAACTTTTAAATGTGAATGTATGGTGATGTAAAATAAAAACCGGCCAAGTGCGAGTCAGGCTCGCGTACCGAGGGTTCCGTAGTATAGTCGTATTTTTTTCAAATTTTTGCACGATAAATCAAAAACTATGATTCATAAAAATAAATAAAAATCTGTTTTAGAATCCACAGGTGAAGCCCTTTGATATGATACCCCACTTGATATAGTTATCTTACTTTGATAATTGAAAATACTAATTTTTAGTTCATGACCACAATTTAACTTTTTTGTGTGATGTAACCACAAATTCACGGTTTTCAGATTTTTCCCCTAATAACAGCTATAAGACCCACCTACCTACCAAATTTCATGATTCTAGGTCAACGGGAAGTACCCTGTAGGTTTCTTGACAGACAGACAGACGGACAGACAGACAGACAACAAAGTGATCCTATAAGAGTGCTACAGTTCCGTTTTTCCTTTTGAGGTACGGAACCCTAATTAAAGAAAAATAGGGCTTCTATTTTGGGGCTACCTGCGTCTAATGTATTAATTAACTTTGACGCCTGCCAATGACGTCGAAAGCTCGACGTTTGGTTAGAAGTTTCCTTACTGTCGTGATATGTGCCATTGTCGGCCCAGTACTGAGCACGGGTCTCCTCTCAGAATGAAAAGGTTTTAGGCCATCCACTACGCTGGTCATTCACCCTTGCCAGTTTTCACACAACTTTGAAAATATTATGGAGAACTCTCACACATGCAGGTTTGCTCACGATATTTTTCGTCGCGAAGGCAAGTGATATTTTATTGCTTTGAAAACAAAAGTACAAAACGTGTCTAAGTCTATTTTTGTAATTTTTAAAGTAGCTTAAAACATCTATCACTAAAACAGAGTCTTATAAAAAGTATTATCTTTTTAAACTCCTATTCACGTTTCCAATGAAAAAAGTTCATATAACCCTTTGATCATATTTTCATGGTCAAATATATATTTTTTGCATTGTAGCCTCCAATTTAAAAATAGTAGGTAAGCTGCACGGTTCAGAGATCTTTTGCTCTATTTTTAATGCTGTAAAGCTAGAAATCGCCGTGCCAGTCGCTTCCAGATATGTTTGCAGCAAACAAACAAAGAACACGCAAATAAGCGGGATCACATTGTGTCATTTACATGACGGGATACCATTCACAAGCGATAGCGGTTTATTCACAAGCGATAGCGGTTTATTCCTGGCTATACTAAAAGTCAATCGTTTTCGAGCAAGGCTCGGTATCGACCAATGAGGAGATGGGCGGAGATGAGTTTAGCAGACTAAATATATAAAAGGAAAAGTTGACTGACTGACTGGCTGGCTGACTGATCTATCAACGCACAGCTCAAACTACTGGACTGATCGGGCTGAGGCATGCAGATAGCTATTATATTTATTTCATCCCTCTTATTAAATGGTTATATTTAGCTTGCCAAGCTACACGACCCATATGTCTGTTGCTCTATTTTTAATGTTGTAAAGCCATAAATCGCCGTCTCAAAGTCGCTTGCAGGTTTGTTTGCAGCAAACAAACAAAGAACACGCAAATAAGCGGATCACGTTGTGCCCTCCGTGTTTTCATTCGGTGTTATTTACATGACGCGGTACAGTTCACAAGAGATGGCGGGAGAATTGTTTTATTTTCATAACTTAGCTCTCGGGAAAAAGTTCTCTTTGGTCATCATGTCCCTCGGCAATGAGGAATAAGACGGAGAGAGGGATTTTATTTTATTTTATTCATTTATTAGTAATCAACAGCGTTACAGATAATATTATTTTTACATTTAAGACTTAATACTAAAATAAATGATTACAATTTTTTAATTTTGCTTAATAGTTAATAATTTGATTACAACAGTATAAAATATGTTAAATACCTAGTAGATGATTCACAGCATGCGTGTGTGTGTGTCTGTGTGTGATTGCTGAAACGGTTCCACACTCATCTCTATGAATACGAAAGCACAAAGAAAACTGCTTTAGTACCATACAAACACTCAACAGAAGTCTGCTGTATATAAGTTTTTACACGCCAAAGAAGTGAAATCTTTGAGTTATATTAGTCCGTATGCTTACCCTAACAATATTACAAATGTGAAGGTTTGGATATTTGTTACTCTTCTTACAATCTTTCACGCCACAATGACTGAACAGATTTGTCTGAAATTTGGAATAGCACATAGGCTACTTTTAATCTCGGAACATCAAAGATTTTTAAATCCCGCCGGATTTAAAAATCTATATCCACGCGGACGATGTCGCGAGCATCATTTAGTATTGTAATATAACTCTCAAGTGCAGGATAAGTAAGGTTAAGGCACTTTGGGTCAGAAAAAACTTGATATTCTTTAGAAAAAATACCGGCCAAGTGCGCGTACCGAGGGTTCTGTACTACAGTCGTTTTTTCGTTATTTTGCAAGATAAATAAAAATCTGTTTTAGAATGTAAAAGCCCTTTCATATGATACCCCACTTGGTATATTAATCTTACGTTAAAAGTTAAAAATGCTAATTATTTGTTCAAAACACATTTTAATTTTTTTTTGTGATGTGACCACAAATTCACGGTTTTCGGTTTTTCTCCTAATGTCTGCTATAAGACCTACCTAGTTGCCAAATTTCATGATTCTAGTTCAACGGGAAGTAGCCTGTAGTTGACAGACAGACATACAACGAAGTGATCCTAAAAGAGTGTTTTTCTCCTTTTGAGGTACGGAACCCTACAAATGCTTCAACTTGTAACTCGAGCCACCATCTAAAACGCAAAACAATAGGATGCAAGCATCCCGCGCGCGGCACTCCAAACAAAAGTGTCTTGTTCAATCGACTAATGGACGGGAAAGATAAGCTCGTGCCGCTACTATTGCCGGAAACTGTAAGATTCCTGCTGAACTGTCACATTCCATATGAAAACAAGTCGTACTTAATTACAGAAATTATAAAATTGACTAGGTGATGCCCGCGACTTCGTCCGCATGGAATTAGGTTTTTTTAAAATCCCGTGGGAACTCTTTGATTTTCCGGGATAAAAATGTAGGCTATGTCACTCTCCAGGTCTTCGTCTATACCCATGCAAAAAATTACGTCAATCCGTTGCACCGTTGCAACGTGATTGAAGGACAAACCAACAAACAAACACACTTTCACATTTATAGTAAGGGTACTGATTGATTAAATTAATAATTATCGACGATTTAGGATCAAAACGAGAGTTGCCTCACTCTAGTTCACTCTGACGACACATACATCCAAATCTGTTTAGACGTTTAGAGGTTATCGTGGAATAAAGAAAAAGTTTTTCAAGATTTTTTTTAATTTATTAGATTAGCGCTTGGCTGCAGTCAGACCTGCTGGCAAGTGATGATGCAGCCGATGGAGCGCGCTTGCCTAGAGGATGTCTCTTCACTATTGACTTGAAGGTACCCATACCCAAGACCGGAAATAGCTTAGAAGTACACACGAATCGATACAGTGCATGTTGCAGTCTGACTTTATATTGTGTTATCTGTTCAAATAATAATAGAAAAGAGGAAAGTTTCTGTTCTGCTGTGTGTCTTTGTAGTTATTATTGTACCTACAATCTACCCGTTGTTTCTGGCGATGCGATTTTATAGGATTTCAGTGTTATTCTATAAAATCTAATATCTGTTTTATCTTTTCTATCTCTTCTCTGAATAGGCTAAAACAAGGGTGCAAGCCGTGCTTGTTCGTATATTTGCTTATAGCTTCTAAACTTCTATATTATTTATCATCATCATAGTCAACCGATAGACGTCCATTGCTGGACACATGTCCCAAGGTCTTATCATTTGTCAACTCTCTATGATGCAAGTTATATCTGTACCTTTAGTCAAAATCGGTTAAACAGATGGGCCGTGAAAGATAATAGACAGACGAACAGACGCGCTTTCGAATTTATTCATGTCATATCAATTATTTATCAATTCTATCATTATCAAAAACCCCCACATTTTTTGGTCCTTCGAACCGGATATGAACCAGTGACCCATATGGCCACGTCACTGGTTTCCGAACACCTGGGTAACTCAACTAGTGAACTAGGGAAAAGTAACAACCGAAAGCTGCAAAGTTTTACTGTCTGTTTGTTTGTAGTTTTGTTTTTACTTTACGACTATGAGTATTATATAGTAGTTACTTACACGTTGGTTCTCCCGTTCTATTAAAGTTTGCGGAGATTGGATTCTATCGAATAACATTCTTATTGAAACTTTAATAGCACTTCCGTGGAAACATATCGAGACGTTAGTTTTTAAAATGAGGGTAGAGACCATGAAAGTATACACCTGCTGCTTGTAGTTAATGTGAAGTGGGTATCTTGCTACACATATTCACCTGACAGATCGAGATGGCAATCTGGAAGGGAACGCCCCGCACACCCGCACAGCCCCAGCCTAACCCGGTGCTGGGTTCGTGTTTATTTTTTTATTTCATCTAGGATAACTTGTACCACTTATGAAAAATATCAAGACTCTACCGCCAGTTCGGAAAATAGATTATACTGAGAAGAGCCGGCAAGAAACTCAGCAGTTGCTCTTATTTTTAATCTCAAGTTTCTAGACCTAGTGTATTACAGATATGTATCTCTATTTATACTATCTATACTAATTAAATATAAAGAGGTAGTTTGTAAGTTTGTTTGTAGGAAGTTATCTCTGGAACTACTGAACCGATTCTGAAAATTCTTTCACCAGTAGAAAGCGACATTATTCCTGAGTTAGGCTATATGTATTTTATTTTCAAAATATTAGAGATCCTTACGAAAATTGTAGTAGGCTACCTGTGCGAAGCCGAGGCGGGTCGCTAGTTCTCTATAATTAGCGTTTATAATACATTAGTCCTTATATAATTTTCACTCCATCTGTACTTAGGCACCACGTACATTAGTCAGATACATAATGTATGCGCTACCTAAGCGGTTAGTAAATAACACCCAGAGACCTATCAAAATCTCATAACAATCACTCAACGTATTCACAACTCTATATTGCTTGATTTACGGTTCAATTTCGTTTAACCGTAACGAGTGCCTATAATATTGGTATAATGCCAAGTGCGAGTCGTCCTAATTGAAATAGGTGCGCATTAAAGTGATTCAGGTGATTAGCTATGCTCTATTAGATTGCGTTTTTGATTTGTTATGCGTTTTGTGTACGGTAGAGTAATAATGCTACTTTATGATTCTGAATATATAGAACTGTTATGTTTTTGACTTACTGATGTTCCGACACGCTCAATTTCTCAAATGTCTGGGTAAGAGATGGATATTATTGCTACTTTTGAATAATTTTAGTTTGGTGAAGTTTTTTTCAGTTATTTCAAAAGTTTTTCATGGATAGTAAATTTTCGCGCTTACACAATCGTTTGCTACATTAATTGAACTAGATATTTTTCTCTTTCAACACGCAGCGATGCGAGTGTTCCCGCTCGCACACTATTTAGTGTCTTAGGTCGGGTAGAAGACCATGCGTGTGCTAAATTTAAAAAAGAAAGTGGGGTAAATGTGTGGAATTTTCAAACTTTGAGAGCTAGTTACTTATTACGAAAAAAGCTTTTTTACATGCTACCTTTGAAACGGTACAAAAGGGACGCGTTTATTATGAGCGTACTAATCTGAGATCGCTCTAACAGAATGATTTAAATTGAAACTGAAACTCTCCGTGAAATAACCTACATATTATTTTATCGGAACATTTTTCCAATATCGCCATCCGTCATATCGCGCGATCGGCCAGCGAGTAGTGTGAATCGAATTCATTTCCTGTCAGCCCGCACGTCCGTCCTCCTCGCATATCGGTGATCGACTGGCTGGTTATAGCGGAAATTTGAACTTTTCGCGTTATTACTTTTTCGTTCTACCGTCCTACTGAAACAACAAATTCTTTTTTTGGTCTAGTTTGATTATTTTTGATAGTTGACGATTTCTATAGACTACTAACTGATAGACGGCAATGCGCAAGTGTCGACAACAACTATGAAAATTTTCAACTCAATCGGATGAACTATGAGCGATGCGCGTACGCATAGCTAACGAACGAATGAACATACATTGATTTTATATGTGCATATAGATATGTTTAGCACAGTGCAATCAGATGTCATTTTGAACTCGACATAAATTGGCCCTGCCAGTATTCGAACCTGGAATCTTTAATTTATAAAACCTCAGCGCTCACCACTGAGTCAGAGAGGACGACGCCTTTTACTTCGAATAGGGATTTGGACCGTAAGAAAACTTATACCCCTTTAGGTATACATATTATATTATGGATGTTCAGTATAATGAACAGCTAACGTTACATGGGTGTGCGTGCATCAGGATTACCTTTGATCACTATCTTAAGGGATTTGGTGTTATTCTCGAAGGATAATAATAATTACATACCCACGTTAAGACCTAATCTCTCTTAGTCTTAGGTAGGGTTGCCAGATGGGAAAATGGAAAAGACGAACAGATAGATAACTTACTACTTCGCAAAAAAGTTGTGTTTTGGAAACTATAGAACAAAGGGGGACCTAAGTAAACAATTCGATTATTTAAATACTGACGCGACAGGTTGAGATGGCGATAGGGGTGGGGATGAGAGGGGTAGGGGGGTGAGCGAGCGCGGGTGACTTGCGGGTGTGCGCATCTCAGCCTGTCGCGGACTATAGGTGGACGTGAGAACAACTTGTGAAAAAGGAGGCCTAGCCTTCCATTTGGATGTGATATGACAACCCTACATCGTCTTCTCGTAGGCAAAGGTATCCGAATCTACGTAAGCGAATCCTATTAGTTACATGTTACGGTTTAGTGTGGTGATCACTCATTCAAGTACGTGTGGTTTGGTTGCGACGCCATCTTGTACCTACATATAATAACAACTAGCTTATGCTCGCGACTTCGTCCGCGTGGACTACACAAATTTCAAACCTATTTCAGCCCCTTAGGGGTTGAATTTTCTAAGATCCTTTCTTAGACACACCGGTATTTCATAGAATATCGCACACTAAGTTTGATAAAAAGTTACTGATTTGACTAGTTGTCAAATACCGTATTGGATGCGTATGCAACCTACATCAATTTATCTGTTGCTCTTTTATGTTACTGTTAAACTATATAACGTTCAAACTATGAACTCGTACATATTACAACGGCAATCCGACACGACCGGAGAGAACCGAAGAGCGACATAGGAAGCGCATGGTAGGCTATTGTTCAATTTGTTGCATGTATTTTAGGACTAGCTTATGCTCGCGACTTCGTCCGCGTGGGCTACACAAAATTTCGAACCCCTATTTCACCCCCTCCAGAGTTGAATTTTCAAAAATCCTTTCTTAGCGGATGCCTACGTCATAATAGCTATCTCCATGCCAAATTTCAGCACGATCCGTCCAGTAGTTTGAGCTGTGCGTTGATAGATCAGTCAGTCAGTCAGTCAGTCAGTCACCTTTTCCTTTTATATATTTAGATGTACACGAGTGCCAAGGCATGCGGCTAGCGGTCGTGCGCCTACATTCAATTAACTGTGAGATTGTCTCACTAATTGCTTTTCAAAACCGTCACAGCGACTCCTAAAATCTATTATGTTAAGCGCACATTACCGCACCCATGCACGATCAAGTTTACCGTCAAGTTTGCAGCGTCTGGTGGGAGGCTTCGGCCCTGGCAGAGCCGTGCCGCCAAGAGATTTAGCGTTCCGGTACGATGCCATGTAGGAACCAAAGGATGGAATATTATTAAGTGAAAGTGCTTTCTTTTTTAGCGTTTATAGCGAGTGATTTCCATATTATACATTATCTCACACCCGGCTATACTCACGTGTTTAGTCAACGTTAGCCCGACTAGTTTCTAACCCATCCGGGGTCAACGGGGTCCATCGGGGCCCTTTTTAACCCCGGATGGGTTCGAAAGTAGTCGGGCCTACATCGAATAAACACGTGAGTATAGCCGGGTGTGAGATATGTATAATGCTTTTTTGTTCACGGCACGTGCAGCTCGTTTGGCTAGTCCTGTAACGCTAGCCATAGACGCTCAAGTTTACCGTCAAGCTTGCAGCAGACTTGAAGCGGCGTTCAGTGAACTGATAGCCATACACCGTTACGTTTACTGGACGCGCCGCTTCAAATCCTATTTTTATTATTCAGGTACAATTTAGTCCTTGACTGCAATCTCACCTGCTGGTAAGTGAAGATGCAGTCTTATGGAAGCGGGCCAACCTGGAAGGGTTTAATAAAAATTGCCATACCCCTTCCGAGTATTTCCCTTAAACTGCATCTTCACTTACCACCAGGTGAGATTGCAATCAAGGGCTAACTTTGTATCTGAATAAAAAATAAATAAAATTGCAGTCCAGTTGTAGTCCAAATGCAGACTGTCTGTCTGTCTTGACTCTAATCCCTTAAAATATGCCGAAGAGATTAAACAATAGTTCTGGTAGAGCGACTTATATTAAGCTCCTCTATAAATACAGGACATCTGACACTTGGCAATAAAACCGAGCGGACGTGACGAATGCGTCTGACGCATCGGTTTTGCATCAAAAGCATTTGTAAAGCTGTCGTCTCACAGTCGATGCGATACTATTGGATGCTAGATTCTTTGGAATTCCCGGCTGAGTTTGTTGTGGGCTTTTTCTCAGACCAGGGCACGTTTGGAATCTTCGTAGCTTTCGTTTTAAGTTTACGTAATTAATTGTTATCACCATTACATAAATTATCTTACATATTCAACAATAATTCTATGACACTAATATTATAAAGGCGAAAGTTTGTATGTGTGTGTGTGTGAGCTTGTGTGTGTGTGTGTTTGTTACTTTCACGCAGAAACAAGGAACGGATCTGGATGAAATTCGGAATGGAAATCGGTTATACCCTGGTTTAACACATAGGCTACTTTTTATCCCGGATAATCTCATTTTCAAAGCGTTCTCCCCTGTCCTCCGCCAACATTTTACGATTTTGTTTTCATGCAAAACCTTGTATATGCGTACTCTTGAGATTGAATTCTCTGTGGTTACGACTGTCGTTGCAGTTGGGATGTGGTTGGGATGCGGTTTTTGTGCAATCGACATATTATACAGGATGTAACCAGAACGCTAGCAATAACGAAGACAGGTGATAGTACTGAATTACTGGTATATCACAAACAAACGCGGAAAAAAAAATAAAAAAAGTATCCGATATTTTGTAAAAGTTCACGATATATATTATTATACAACATCGCTTTGAAGCTAGCACTATGTAACCGCCTTTATACAAATATCACGCCAACTTGTCTCGCATAATAATTATGGCAATTCCTGGAGAATTAAATCACTTTTCTCTAGGGTTTAGCGTTGCTTGATGCGATGACGCTTTATAAATATAACAGTTTATTAATGTCCCACTGCTGGACAAAGGGTTATATAAACATATAGTTATCGCCCGCGGCTTTGCTTGGTGAAAATATAATTCCTCTATGTTCCCTATCATTTGAGAATTTAGAAAAATCGGGCCTTTGGCGAGGTCGCCATTCTAACACCTGTGGTTTGTGCTGTACATTGATATGTCGGTCCTTCTTTTATAAAGAGGAAAAAAATAGGTCGTACCGAGCAGGAACTAGGAGTTCCTAACGGCGGTTACATACTCATCAGATCCGAGTCCGTGAAAATACGTTCCTTATGGTAGCTTGTGATATGTCGTAGATATTTCTTATATCCGTATTTTCACGGATTAGGATCGGATTAGTGCGTGATCGCTGTAATGCTGAATAGCATAAGAAACAAGCAGGTTTCCTTGCATCTATTTTCTTTGTCATGAAGCGTGTGATGAATTTACGGCACTTGTCAAATAAACAGAATTTACGGAGAGGCAAATGCTCAGAGAATTAAATCACTTTGCTCGGGGGTTTAGCGTTGCTTGATGTGACGAGAGGTCTTTAAATAAACCCAGGACAAATGGTTGGTAGTTACAAGTGTTATTTCCGAAGAGCTTAACTATATAAGTTAGGATTAAGTTCACGCAGCTTTTATTAATAGTAATAATAGCTAGTAAAAATATGTAGCAAAATGTTATCATATCATCGTCATCATGATCAACCCAACAGACCATACCCGTGACAGTTAGAAATTACTAAATCCCACATTGCCCCTGCTGGGAATTGAACCTGGGACCGCTCGTTTATTATATAACACAGCGTTCTTTACTGCGCTAGGGAGGTCGTCGAAAAGTTATTACTTTCCTCTATCTATCGAGATCAGATTTACTTTACGTTATTAATTTTTGTTTACTCTAAAATAGCGAGCAAAGGAATTTGTTTGTCCGCCCCTTGAATATTAAGAGGGCGCAGTTCGGGGATTTCTTCATACAAACGTAGGATGGGGATTACTACATTATTTGATATTGTACGCTCAAAACTGAGTATTATATCGGTTTATCTAGTCATTATCTAGGTTTATTGATATATAAAACATTGTTTTTTTTATAATTTATAGACTAGCGCTTGGCTGCAATCAGATCTGGTGGCAAGTGATGATGCAGCCTAAGATGGAGCGCGCTTGCCTAGAAGATACCTATTTAGATATTGATTTTAAAGTTACGAGCCTCGAAATATTCCTATTTTAACACTAAAATGACAACTTTGGGTAAATAAATAAGATTAGGAGTGTGAAAATCAATTTAACAATTAACATGAGACACAGTTTATTTATTTATTAGTTGAAATATATTTACTTTGCAAACATACATTTAGTTTTTTTTTTCTCAATAACACTTTTCCAAAACCTTTTTTGCGCGCTCGATTTCGGTGATAATAATCGTGCCTCTTAACTTTCTCATACAATGTCAGGTGAAAAGCAAACAGGTTACCCACGTGCGCCAGCAATTTCAGTCGAGCGTACTGCGTCACCTTAAGGGTAACTATTTGAACCATTTTCATATTACCATCTGCAGATTATACATTCAGAAGAAAAAAATTGGACAGGGAAGCACTTATCTCAATAAAATGATGGGGTCTATGCTGCCGCGCGATTGGTTTGCCGGTCAATGTAACATTTCTAGTGCGGTATGTTCAACGGTATGGTGGTAAAATACTGAAGTAGAGACAAAATTGAAAAGTTCCTGAACATATTCTCGGAAAGAACAGTATAATACGCTGCTAAGAACCACGCTCTATACTTGGCACACGACCATTTTCTGTGGACATCGTTGCAAGAGATCTATGTCCAGCGGTGGACGTATATCAGTTGAGACGACTACTTCCTACAACATGTTGTAATAAACGTAATAAACATAATAAACGTAATAAACACTATAAACATCGGTAAGTGTGACGCTTGGCACGCCTCAGACGGAGCGACTTGGTGAATGATGATATGGGCTGGTTCATTGCATAAGCAATAGCGATTTAGAGCTGACTCATGTACATTACTCGGTTTTAACGAGTCGCAGGGAGTCACTGGATTTAGGGGGCATAAGACTGTAGCTTGTTGAACTCCCTTCTTCTTCCTTACCTTATCCCACGCTACGTGGGGTCGGCACTTCTACACTTTAAATAATTTTAAATACAATCAAAAATTGCGAACCGGCAGGAATCAAACCCGCGTCTCCTGGGATCGCGCCCGACGGACGCTCTGACCACTAAGCTACGGTACGCTTGCTGTCAGTGACGAAATTCCCTACACTTTAATGAACGCCTACTGCTTAGTGACGACATCTACATACGCACTTAGTGGAGTGAAATAGAGTAGGTAGTCTTTTTTTATATTTATAAAAGCTTGAATTCGAATAACTTTATTTCTTAGCTTAAACGCGGTCTCCACTCAAGGGCTTTCCGGCTCCAACAGCCATCGCCTCTACGACAGGCATGGCCCACTGCCACTTCAGCTTGCTAATAGTTTGGGCTATATCAGTAACCTTGGTTCTCCTGCGGATCTTCTCATTTCGGATCTTATCCCTCAGGGAAACTCCTAACATAGCCCTCTCCATAGCTTGCTGAGCGACTTTGAATGTAAGTAATTTCACGCCATGCTTGATTGTTTAACCTGTTATGACTTGCGCCAATCACCATATTTTTCTGTCAGCCATCTTGGCACCCGAGGTGCTGACCGCACGGCGTGATTCATGCGACAATCAACACATTGTTCTCCTCTCTACCGGCGTCTGACATTTGTTTAATGCCGGCCTAAATATACCTAATCTTATGCAAAGATAATGTTACAAAGCTCCTACACCCTCAGTGCGCGAGTCTGACTCGCACTTGGCCGGTTTTTTAAATTTAATTGTATTACTTTTTGTTACAGGTAAGTCTGGACTCCATTTTATGGTTAAAGACTATTCGTTAACCTAACGGAAGGTACCTAGTCAACCAAACGTTTTTATTCTAAGGTAAGTAAACTAAACAAACCTTTTTAGAAGATAAAAATAGCTAGGTATAAGATGTCATCATAAACATTCTATAAAGGGCACTACCTATAAAAAGAATTCCGAAAATAGGAATTCTAAAAATGCGTAATTCTAAAATCCGTAAATCTTTCCCGTGGAAAGTTTCCAATAAATCAACTCGTCGTGTTGAGAGTTGAGACTTGAGAGAAATATGGGGTGTTGATTGTTTTTGTTTGCTTGGAATTTGACGTCCGACCCCCCCGTAGAAACAAACACCACATACCTATAATCTATATATATAAAAGGAAAAGGTGACTGACTGACTGACTGACTGACTGACTGACTGATCTATCAACGCACAGCTCAAACTACTGGACGGATCGGGCTGAAATTTGGCATGCAGATAGCTATTATGACGTAGGCATCCGCTAAGAAAGGATTTTTGAAAATTCAACTCCTAAGGGAGTGAAATAGGGGATTGAAATTTGCGTAGTCCACGCGGACGAAGTCGCGAGCATAAGCAACATTAAAGGCTACGCTTAGAAAGAATTTTGAAAAATTCCACTCGGGCGCAGTTTTGCTATGAAGTCAAAGACATTGATGATGATGCATGGTACAGCACTCCTAAACTATAGAGATTCAGGAATTGTTCCTGGTGAAATAATATTGTAAATGCCGAGTGGATTTGGAAAGATTCGCTGCTGAATTGATATTTCAGGTACCAAGCAATGATTACTTACACTAAAAAGCTTAAAATAAAATTAAAAATTAAAAAAATATATTTTTATTTCCTTAAATCAAAATCGGTTCAAAACAAAATGATTTCAAAACACCATCCAAAGAAATCCGTGTCGTAAAATTTAAGGACCGCTACAAATCTGAAAATCCAAGAGGAGACGCTGGGGAACACAAATCAAACAACGTTAATATGACTCGCGCTAATACAATCCGCACCCAATCTTTCAATCAACACTTGGTGACGGGGATTTGACTGTTGATTTATTGGAATATTTTCAACTGTGAGTTGTGACTGCGCCATTTTTGTCACACCCTTTGTATAAGTAGTGTAATATGTACGAATTGACAGTTTAAACGTAGCATGTTCATATTAGCTGTAACATAAAAATGCAACTCCTCAATATATCGAAGTAGGTTGCCTGCACATCGGATTGAAAGAGAGGTGATGCAAAATTATGTCTGTTAAGTAGTTAAGCAATACGATTAAGACAATAGTATGTAAGATTTCTTTATTGGTATTGTTAGCCCATAAGTTTTGTAGATCATAAGCCGGCTCTGAGTAAACATCTTTCACGGTTGTCGCATTTTATTATTACCTACGGCCTCAACATACTTCAGAACATCAACATACCTAGAACAGTCTCCGACCGCCATGTCGGAGGAAAAAAGGGAGGAACACAAAAAAAAAAAAAAAAAAAAACATACTTCAGTAGCTTCGTCAATAAGTGCATGACAATGTGGCTAATTTCGTTGTACACAACCTCTAAACTAAACTAAAAAGGCACGTCTAAAGCACGGCTATCCCTTTCATAATGTTGCTTGCGGAAAAGGATAGCACTAGATTTAGACCTGTTAATTTAGTAGCAAGACAATCGGCCCCATTGTAAGATAATAAATTGGAATATCGTTTATTAATAAGTTCCACATTAACATAAAGCACCTATTGTATTTACCGTCACTTTCCGGAAATCCGTGATGTACAATGAACCAAAAGCTTAATTTGCTATAATCCGCCGCGCAAAGTAACGCTTTCTATACAACGAGAAGGCCACAGTCCGCATTTGACTTAGAGCTGTCTAACCTCTAACTTGTCACTGACTACCAAGTGAGATCGTCGTCAAGGGTTAATTCATCATAAAAAAAACGTGAAAAGCGTTAATGCCGCGTTTCAGAAACCGCGCCCCGTCACTGATTGATCGAAATAGTAAAACTAGAAACCTTTTAACATTTCTTTGATATAAAACTCGAATGTCCTTCGTTTCTGATCGAGCTATCAAAAAAAACCAATGCATTTGACGCCTCGTTCCGAAATCCATTTTTCGCAGCGAAGAGCGAAGGTCGGCACGTCGGAGCCGCTATATGGAAATGACCGATCCCTCTATTCATTTCATTGAACAACTCTGCAAGGAGTAGACGTGGCAGTTTAAGACGATGCTACAAACCTGTTTCACAACCTTTAGATAAACTTTATCTAACGGATAAAGACGTAATGCCAGTTTTTGTATTGGGAATCCGTCAAAATGTCCGATTTTTCGTTGGATAAAGTTTAATCTGGCGGTTCTGAAACAGGCTTCTGACATAGCAGTGCAGACCGTTAGAACGGAGAAAAGCCGCGATTATACTTACTTAATAGTTTTAATCGTGAAATGTATTCTCGTTAATAATCTACGACTATGATGTTACACTTAAGAGTTTTTTTTTTAAATTCTCATTTTGACCAACTGGTCAGGTATTTTGAGCGAAAGGACTATAGCCCTGGTTTAGTGTTTAACGCCTCCCGTGAATGGAGTGTCGCGTCGTTTTTGATCCATTCATTCATTCATTCATCGGTCATTCGCTCGTCTGGATTTTACTCGGGCGATTGCTTTCCATTATACAGACTGTATAGGATCGTATTCGTACCGTTCAGTCTATTGTACTCACGTTAACTATCGCTAGTTAATGAAAAAGTCGGTATAAGTGATTATAGGAATGTTGTTAGTTTAAGGAAAGTTTATGATTTTATTAGTCTGTTTGTTTTTGTGTTATTCGTTACTCCTTAACTCATTTCATTTTGATAAATGGGTCTTTGATTTTATGCAACTGGACCCAAGACAAAATTAAATAGAATTTGATATCAAACTAGCTTATGCTCGCGACTTCGTCCGCCAGGTGACTGACTGACTGACGTCAGTCACCTTTTCCTTTTATATATTTAGACTAGCTTATACCCGCGACTTCGTCCGCGTGAACTACTCAAATTTCAAACCTCTATTTTACACCCTTAGGGGTTGAGTTTTCAAAAATCATTTCTTAGCGGATTTTTATTTCATAATAGCTATCTTGAGTAGTTTGTGCTGTGCATTGATAGATCAATCAGTCAGTCAGTCACCTTTTCGTTTTATATATTTAGATAAATGGTCTCATTGTGCAGTTTTCCAAAACTAAGTTGGTGAAAGTTGGGTTATGTCGAATCTAATCTTTCTTAGGTTAAATTTAAATTATAGTCAAATAAATCATTTAATACTATCAAATAAGTAAATCGTTTATACCGTAAAAGAGGACGTTTTAAGGAGTTCAAAATGATTGTTACCTAAATTTAAATCGAACAATTATTACAAAGTCGCCCGATCAAAAACCGAGATGAAAATCTATGTATATCTGTACCTACCAATTCGAAGGAAGTTCTCTTTCGATCCATTACAGGGCTGAGTTTAATGTCTTATCTCTAAAGTTATATTGAGTCTACGAGTCTCTATTGAGACCTATATTGAGATAGCGATATTATATTGTAATACCAAAAAGTAATTATCTATATTCATCTACTAATTTTCTATTTAATTTCTAGGAAATTTGTGTAGTCAATACACAAATTTCAAACCCCTATTTCATCCCATTAGGGGTTGAATTTTCAAAAATCCTTTCTTAGCGGATGTCTACGTCATAATAGGTATCTGCATGTTAAATTTCAGCCCGATCCGTCCAGTAGTTTGAGCTGTGCGTTGATAGATCAGTCAGTCAGTCAGTCAGTCAGTCACCTTTGCCTTTTATATATTTAGACTAGCTTATGCTCGCGACTTCGTCCGCGTGGACTACAAAATTTCAAAATCCTATTTCACCCCCTTAGGAGTTGAATTTTCAAAAATCCTTTCTTAGCGGATGCGTACGTCATAATAGCTATCTGCATGCCAAATTTCAGCCCGATCCGTCCAGTAGTTTGAGCTGTGCGTTGATAGATCAGTCAGTCAGTCAGTCAGTCAGTCATTCAGTCAGTCAGTCACCTTTTCCTTTTATATATATAGATTACGGATAAAAGATAATTCTTCACAACTGCCTACTTGAAGTCGTAAGTAATAATATAAAACCTTATCACGTTTAATAAGACTAGGAAAAATACCTAAAGTATTGATGAAATACGATATGATGGATTCGGCCGTCTGCCCTTGAATGTTATATGGATGACCTGACCTTTTGACCTTTCGTTCTGGAATTATCGATGAATTGCTTTACAAAACCTATCTATCATAGGTACTTAGCGTTACCCTAACACAGCACACAGCACACAAAAAATTCAAAACTGAAATATAAAATTGTTATTCTGTCGCTTGGTATATTTTTATGGCTTAAGAGCCAGCGCGTGCCAGACCTTCCTTATTTTATAGCAGCTGAAAGTTTCACTGCGTACTGTTCCCAACACTGGGAGGAACGTTTGTTCGGATGTTTGTTTGAATCCAAACAAACATCCACTCGATGCGATAGCAAAAAAAACTTCAAGGACCCCAACTTTTTGGAGGCTTAGTAATAGGGTCCCTTCGGGTACGAAACCCTATAAAATGACCGTCGTCTCACTGTATGTATTTACACTGTGGTAAAACCTACAGTAATTTCCGTTCCAAACGACCGCTGAACAGAAATCCTGAAAATCCTTTTTCCCATTACAGTCTCGCGCAATAAATCATCACCGCTAATTGTTTTTTAAAACAGTAACTCATTCCTGTTTCGGTAATGGGACATAAAGGGCTGGATTTATTACCTTTTACCTCTTTTATTATCATTTAGTCCTATACCTAGTTATTTTGCTTTTTAGGGTTCCGTACCCGAAACGTGCCAACGGGACCCTATTACTAAGCCTCTGCTGTGCGTCTGTTTGTCAGCGGGCTGTATCTCGTGCACCGTAATAGGTAGAGAGTTGGCGCTCCTTAATAATAACTAGATGATGGCCGCGACTTCGTCCGCATGGATTTAGGTTTTTAAACTCCCGTGGGAACTTTTCAACTTTCCGGGATTAGCCTATGTCCTTCCTCGGGATGTAAGGTGACTCTCTACCAAATTTCATCAAAATCGGTTAAACTGTTGGGCCGTGAAAAGCTAGCGGACAGACGGACAGACACACTTTCGCATTATTAATGTTATGTATGGATTAGTTCTAACTTATACTAAACATGCAATATTTCCTACATTACTTAACAATTAACATCAAAACAATAAACAAAACCTGTGTGTTGTAGCTTGCTTAGCTAAGAGATAGCGGTTTCATAGAGCTCCTTCTTCTCGTCTCTGTCGTTGAGACCGACAACGCTCTACAAAGCCGAAATCTCATTCTAAAGGTCGATGTACAATATTTCTTGCCGGCTTCTGTATTTTATATCTACGAGCTACTGAAAGTCGTCAAAAAAAAGTCCCAACTCCTAGTTCACACATTTTAGAAGTCCAATCTCCGATGCCGGATGCGATAGAGTGGGATCCTGGCTGTTCAACTTTTCGGAAAAAAAATTGTCGGGCTCCAGTCAATATCCAAAGTTGAGGGCGGGCGAAATTGTTTGCCGTGTACGGTCGCTTGCGCGTCGCAATTTGACCGGTAGCTAGTGTCTATGTGCTTATAATATATACGATGCACTGTGTAGCGCTACGCCGTAGACGCTCTACGCTAAATCCTATTCTACTATGTAGTTATTTTGCTTTTTATCGATGGCGAGTATAGACCTTGAATAAGATATTGCGATCGACCTAGCTATATCATCTCAACCCATCGCGACGGCCCACTACTGAGCACGGGTCTCCTCCTAGTGTGAGAAGGGCCATAATCCACCACGCTGGCAAGCTTAGCAAGCTACAACACACAGGTTTTGTTTATTGTTTTATGTTAATTGTTAAGTAGATATGTAAGTTAGATTAAGTTAAGTAATGTAGGAAATATTTCATGTTTAGTATAAGTTAGAACTAATCCATACTTAATATTAATAATGCGAAAGTGTGTCTGTCTATCTGTCTGCTAGCTTTTCACGGCCCAACATTTTAACCGATTTTAATGAAATTTGGCACATAACTAGCTTACATCCCGGGGACGGACATAAGCTGCTTTTTATCCCAGAAAATTAAAGAGTTTCCACGGGATTCTTGAGTGTTCATCCGTTTAACCGATTTCTATGAAGTTTGATACAGAGGTAGCTTGCGTCCAGGAAATGGACACAGGTAACTTTTTAAAACCTGAATCCACGCGGACGAAGTCGCGGGCATCCTCTAGTTATTATATAAGTTGATCAGTACCCTTATTATAAATGCGAAAGTGTGTTTGTTTGTTGGTTTGATGGTTTGATGGTTTGTTGGTTTATCCTTCAATCACATCGCAACGGTGCATCGGATTGACGTGATTTTTTGCATGTGTATAGATAAAGACCTGGAAAGTGACATAGGCCTTTATCCCGGAAGATCAAAGAGTTCCCAAGGGATTTTTAAAAACCTAATTCCACGCGTACGAAGTCGGGGGCATCAGCTAGTACTTAATATTAATTAGATTTAAGTGAATTCTCGTAGTAACATACAATGTGAGTAAAAAGCAACGTTATAATTCATATTACATTGCAGAAAAAAACTCTCGCAAAAGTTACAATAGAAATGCAGATGACAATTCTGTAAAAGGCTTTTTATCCAGGACACAATGTATCGCCACATTAATGGACCCGCCCCGTTACAGCGCTTCTAGCGCTGGAACCTTTTCTATAGGGGTCGGTAGAGTTTAAAATTCATTGCTGTAAGCGCTTTAAGGCTGCCTTTCCACCAAAGATGTGCTAGGTTGCTAAGCTACGGATGTGTGTCAAACCCATCAGGATTGCCTGATTTTTATAGCATAGCTTAGCTTAGCTCTAATGGAAAGGGGTCGAACAAAGCTAAGTATTTTACATAAGTCAATAGTCAGATAATTTATTCGAAATCACTACCCATATTATAAATGCGAAAGTGTGTTTGTTTGTAGGTTTGTTCTTCAATCACGTCGCAACGTAGCAACGGATTGACGTGATTTTTGCATGGGTAAAGTTAAAGACGCGCGATGAAACCTTTCTGTCTAGCTAGGATACTTTCTAGGATCCCAACTTGCTAAATGCGATTACTCTTTCCTGAATCCTAACTCGGATGCCTTATTTCAGGAAGGTGTAATAAGCCTATTAGGTAGAAATACATACTTAGTTTCATAGATTAGCTTTACGCTCGCTCACCGCTTAGCTACATCTCACATCTTCGGTGGAAAGGCAGCCTAAAGTGGCACTGAAAGATCCTTTTCAGAGAATGGATATTAGCATGGTGCTATATTTTGTTCTATTGTGAGTCTAATGTGCGGAATTTTTCCTGTAACGGCAATTCAGAGGGAATTTTGGGGTTTAATGAAAAATAAATTTCAGTGATAGTTCGGACCCCTGACAACTAGATTTGTAACTTAACAATGGTAGTAAGTACTTTACTGTAATTCCTAGTTCCATTTCCGAGTTGAATTTTTACATTCTTTTACCCTCATTCGAATAGAATAGAATAGAATGTTTTTTTTAAATTATGTAAACTTTTTAAAAGTGCTTATGAATAGTCAGATAGTTTTAATTTACCACTGGTTCGGAATGCCGTTCCTACAATTATTATTAAATCAACTTGGTTCCTATCCTATTAAATATCAAAATATCCTATTAAATCAAATTGGTTCTCTTTTCTTCTTTAAAAACGTTTTTAGTCTACACTAATATTATAAAGAGTTCATGTTTGTAAGTTTAGATGAAGGGGGTTATCTCCGGAACTAATGATCCGGTTCTGAAAATTCTTACCCTGAAGATAGCTATATTATCCTTGAATGTTGTAGGCTATTTATATTCCATCACGCGGATATTATACCTAATCTATTGAGGTGTTTAATCAGAAGAAATAGTAAAATAATAAAGTAGTGATAGCCAAATGGTTAACACTTTGGTCTCCTATTCGAGGATCACATTTCGATCCCAGATATGTGCGTTTTAAGCTTTGCTTCAACTGTGAAGGGTTTTGCTTCACAGATAAAAAATGCCTAAAATGCAGAGGAAATGTACATACAGGTATCTCTTCTCTACATAGTATAAAATGAAGTCGCTTCCCGTTGTCTGTATGCGGTTTTCACCAACAGATAGAGTGATTCAAGACGAAGGTTTTATAGCTATAGTTTAATTCTCAAAAAATTTGAGAATGTGAATTAGGTCGAAAAAAAATTCCTCTCATTTGAGTTTCCGAGACAATAACACCTCAATGACACCACATTAGTATCTACATTGCACCCATGCGAAGCCGGGGCGGGTCGCTAGTGCTACATATATGGACTATTAGAATTCTACTCCATAAGCCACAGAACATACATAAAGTTGTATTAAACCCCAGACATCATGAAGGTATGTGATCAGAAGTAATGGCGACATAACTAAAGCGGACGTACGTAGGACCGCAGAGGAAACGCGGACGTCGCGCGTCGGTCGTGCGTCGGACACATAAATTGAGGCGACTGTTTCCGCCCTCTCCTGGTACGCGTGTAACACGTGAATACCATACTCGCCCCTTCCCTGTCAAGACATTGTCACTGCAAACTGCAACGTCTGCATGTGGGCAGAACACTACCTGGAGAGTAAACTACCTGGAAACTTGTTTAAAGGGGGTTCCCGCCGGATATTTATTACCTATTTGGATAAATCATTTGACTTTGAAAAAAAAAAACAAAAAAAAAAATTAATACAACCGGTAAAGTGTATGATACTAGTAGCTTAGGACTGTTTTTTCACCAGAGATTTAATGAAGTCAAAGCTGGGCCACAGTTCACAACAGTCAGGGAACTTCTAACAAAACGTCGAGGCTTCGACGTCACTGGAAGGCGTCAAATGTTAGTTCATTTGACGCTAGGTAGCCCTAATTTTCTATTCACGTCACCATAGTTGACACTAGATGATGCCTGCGACGTCGTCCGCGTGGGTTTAGGTTTTAAAAATAGGTTAGGTTAGGTTTTAACGGATGTTTACGTCATAATAGCCCGATCCGTCCAGTGGTTTGAGGTGTGCGTTAATAGATCAGTCAGTCAGTCAGTCAGTTTTTCCTTTTAAATATATATAGATGTATAGACTTTAATCCTTTAGGAAATAACACTTAATCCTTATTTTATTTTGAAATGCGTGTAACAGATTAAATTCAAATAATTAAGCCAGCTTTTGTGGTGAAAGAGAATTCTGATTACGAAATTACGAGCAAGGAAATGCGTAAGTAGATTACATGGCAAATCCTACTGAAGCCTAAGAGTTTGCTCGCCGTAATGAAAGGCTATGCCGACGGGTAAACACAACGAGCTTAGAGGCTAAAGGTTTGGTAAAACATAAAGCGTGACGATAACGGCGCGCGACTTCTGTGGTACAGCACTCTATATTAAGCGATGTATCCCCTAGCTAATAGCTAGTTCGCTTCAGCTAAGCGCGAGCAACTGCTTATTCTATCACACAAATAATATATTATACTTAAAGCCTGAGAGCCTCAATAGCTCAACCGGCAAAGGAGTGGACTGAAAACCGAAAGGTCGACGGTTCAAACCCCGCCCGTTGCACTATTGTCGTACCTACTCCTAGCACAAGCCTGACAGTTAGAGAGGAAAGGGGAATATTAGTCATTTAACATGGCTAATATTCTTTATAAAAAAAGGCGAATATTTGTATGTATGTGTGGTGTGTGTGTGTATGTTTGTTACTCTTTCACGCAAAAGATACTGGACGGATTTGGCTGTAATTAGGATTGGATACAATGGATAGCTTATACCCTGACTTATAATCCCGGAAAATGAATGTGTTCCCGCGGGATTTAATATACCTCGCGGAAGAAGTCGTGACTAACAGTGCTACCACAGTGAACTAGAGTGAGAAAACTCTTGGTTTTGACATCTGTCAAATATTAGGCTAGGTGCGAGACGTGAAATCAAAAATAGACCATACGGACTCCTCACGCGCCATTTTAACTTATTGTCACGTTTCATGTCAAAAGTACGATTTTAGTCCTTATTTTAAAGGTGAAACGTACTTTTGACATGGCAGTCGATCCAGAGAGTTAAAATGGCGCGTGAGAAATCATTTTTACGGACTAGTCGTTTCATAGCCTTCACGTAGGTAACATTTGACGCCTGCCAGTGTAGGTGAAGCCTTGACATTTTGTTACAAGTTGTAACTGCCGTGAACTGTTAGCTAAAGGCCTGGTAAAACACAAAGCGTGACGGCAGCGGTGCGTCACGTACGACACTATAATAAGCGAGAGTTTTTCATAATGTTCTCTGAGTTGTGTGATGTCTGCCAATCCCCACTTAGCCTAGCTATTTTAAATAACGCAAATAATAAGAAGTAACGCAAATGCACGCAAATGTTACTTTCGTCGAAAAAAGTCTCTAGTCGAGCCTAAAAAAGATTTAGTTAAAAAAATATAATTTTAAGCCCACAGTTTCTTTCATTTCTTTACACTTCAGTATTTTGCAAAATATCGTTATGCAACTAATGCTGAAGTTCGGAAATGCAAGTTTCCCTTAACTTGAAACTTGCTAGCATCTTTAGACGTTCAGACGTGTGAAGCCGGAATTGGACAAGTTAGAACTACTCGACTTGCTTGCACTTTAAACTTTGTTAACGTTAAATTCACATACTATGGCTGTGGTGAGATTTAATAGTGTAATCTTAACCAGATTAATTTTGATCTTGACATGTTTGACGCGTACACTAAAGTTTAATTTAGTTATTAGTATCTTCATACGTATAGGTACGTAAAAGTGGTGGTGTTTTGAATTCAGATACAAGTTAGCCCCTGAATGCAATCTCACCTGGTGGTAAGTGACGATACAGTCTAAGATGGAAGCGGACTAACCTGGAAGGGGTATGGCAGTTATTAATAAAACTATGCCCCTTTGGGTTCTACACGGCATCGTCCCGGAACGCTAAATCGCTTGGCGGCACGGCTTTGCCGCTAAGGTGGTAACTAGCCACGGCTGAAGCCTCCCACCAGACTTATTGGTGACTTTTTCCTATTCGGGGGTTCATGGTTCGAGTCAAAGTCAATGTTCTCAGGATTCATGTACAGTACGCGGCAAAAAATATTGTACATCGACCTTTAGAAAGAGATAGCGGTTTCGTGGAGCATTGTCTCAGTCGTTATGAGACAAAACGTCACATAGGTATGAGTGACAGAGACAACGCTCTACGAAGCCGAAATCTCATTCTGAAGGTCGATGTACAATATTTTTTGCCGGCTACTGTAAATGAGTTTTTATTCCGCTATAACTTCTAAACACCTGAGCAGGTTTGGATATTTGGGGTACCGTTAGAATCCTTGGATCATCCCGAGTGAGAGAGATGAAATTCAATATGGGGCCTGTATGGCGACAGTTTCAAATTTTGCTTATTAGTTCTTTCTTTGGCAAGGCAGGACTTGTTGTAAGTATTATTTTTTATTGTCAGGCATATTTATGTTCATTCAGTCAGTCAGTCAGTCAGTCAAATATGATTGTATCAAGGAACATGTTCAGCCGTGTGACCAGAACCCGGAATTGAACAAGTTTGAGTCTTGTGCAGTTTAAACTTTACGTTAACTACGTAATACACGGAGCCTGTGGCGAGATGAAACTGTGAAATCTTAATGAGGGTTCCGAGCAAGGATCTCCGAATGGTGATGGTATTTTTAATATTCATTTGGAGAAAAAAGTTTGTTTGATTAGCTGAGAAACTTATGCTCGCGACTTCGTCCGTTTGGACTACACAAATTTCAAACCCGTATTTCACCCCATTAGGGGTTGAATTTTCAAAAATCCTTGCTTAGCGGACGTCTACGTCACAATAGCTATCTGCATGCCAAATTTCAGCCCAATCCGTCCCGTATTTGAGCTGTGCGTTGATAGATCAGTCAGTCAGTCAGTTACCTTTTCCTTTTATATATTTAAACGAAGGTCTCGCGCTAGCTCTCTTTCTACAAGTATTCTATGCAGAAACGTCAGCGAAGCTCATAATAGAGCTCGTTAATGTAACTGATAGCATTATTATGTGACGATAGCATGCATTATTTATTATCATGCATGCGAGCGGAGGGCAATTCATCACGGGCCGTATTGCCGATACCTGAGTTCCGGTGCGGGCCGAGATGGTAATTTCCGGTCGTCTCCCACTTCGCGCTATCTAACTGCTTTACGGTTTACGGCATTCAATGCATATGCAATGCATGTGGGATGGCATATGATAAATGTGCCACGAACTGCTTTTGTGTCTTTTCTTTTTATCTTTTTAATCTTTTATTAACAGGCTTTTACATTTATGTATGTCGCCTACTTTTGTGTCTTGATCAATAAGAATCTTCAGCTACTTAAAGAGGGTTTTTTTAGAAGAATTTCTTAGGGTTATTATCTATTCTAGCAAGCTGAAGTGGCAGTGGGCAGGCCATGCCTGTCGTAGAGGCGATGGCCGTTGGAGCCGGAAAGTCCTTGAGTGGAGACCGCGTTTAAGCAAGCGTAGTGTGGGACGCCCTCCAGCATGATGGACGACTGAGGTTGGCGGGAAGTGGCTGGACGAGGAAGGCTGAGGACCGGGTGTGGAGGCGCTCTTTAGGGAAGGCCTATGTCCAACAGCGGACGTCCACAGGCTGATGATGATAATCTATTCGGCTTCGGTTACGGCTGAAGGTTGTGACCAAAACCGATTCATCGGCTTCAGCCAGAAATGCGACCTTCAGTCAGACACTACTTATTATATAGGTACCTAGATACATACTACAATCGAAATACAAATCTTACAGTACGCGGCAGAAAGTAATGTACATCGGCCATTAGAATGACATTTCAGCTTTGTAGAGCGTTGTCACTGTCACTCATACCAATATGACGTTTTGTCGGTCTCAACGACAGAGCCAATGCTTTACAAATCTGCTATCTCCTTTTAAAGGTCGATGTGCATTACTTTCTGCCGCGTACCTTAAACGGTTTTCTAAATCAATGGATCTAAGATTTCAAAGCACCATTGATTCACACCGACAGACGAGACAATACTCTCTCTAACACTGTTTAACATTAAACATCTCTTTTTAAGCGTCTTTTCTTTCGAAGGCCTCTTTTAAATCCAAATGATACTTAAACTGCGCCTCCGGTGTTTATAACTCACTTACTTTCGTTTCTGTCGATCTCTGATTGCTTACTTTTGAACTTTTTCTTTTATTTTCTTTTAATTGCTTGCCCTTTGTTTCCGTCGTTTTTTGATGACTTGCTTTTGGAACTTTTCTTTTTGTTGCTGTATTTGTTTTGAGGTATTATGATTTTATGGATTTGTTTTTTGATCTTTTAGCTACTTTGAAACGTCTCATCCAAACTGTTTAAGAACCTCCTTTTGTACTGAGGAACTTATTTGTTTTGTACGTTTAAATTAATTTTGAAGTGTGTTGAACGATTGAAATAATATTACTTCTTTCGCATTTGGCTAGATTCGTTGGCGTGGACTTCCACTTTCAAACCCCTATTTCATCCCCTTAGGGGTTGAATTTTCAAAACTCCTGTTTCAACGGATGCCTACGTCATTATAGCTATCTGCATGCCAAATTTTAGCCCGATCCGTCCAGTAGTTTGAGCTGTGCGTTGATAGATCAGTCAGTCAGTCAGTCACTCACTCACCTTTTCCTTTTATATATTTTGATAGATATACCTACTTAAATATTTAACAGTACCTACTTTAAAAACCAGAAATACGCAACGAATTAAGATTCTCATTCTTGAAGTCGGTTGAAAAGGGAAAATTACCGCTAAACGATTGAATAATTTGTGTTTGTTAACCCTCTTTTAAAAGTTAAAGTCACATTAGCAACCTAACCTCTTCAAAAGTACTACGATCCCCCAGAGATCTATATAAAGTGAAACTTTGATTGTTTAGAATGGGCAATGGGAGAACGATTAGGGACAAATTAGGCCCAAAACTAATAATATTCCGCACTGGCGACACTAAGGGCCTTAAACTAAGGCCGTTTTCAGGTTGGTAGCATTTACGGTGCGCGTTCGTATTATTATAACATACTGCTCATATATATTACGTACTAAAGCCTGAAACACACAACGACCGACGACTTCGCGGGTGCGGCGAAAACCCGTCGAACATGGGCCGCGACCCTTAGAACTGTGGCGGTTGCCACAGATGCAACTAGATGGCGCTATTCAATCGATAACATTTCATGATGTAGTCCCGAACAAATGTACCGCCGACAGTACTCGCACTAACGGAGTTTTCTGCAATCTGGACTATAATATAGAAGTCACACCGCTCCCGTACAGAACATTATTATTATTTATTATTATACCATAATGTGCACTGTCCTGTCAACATATTTTGTTAAAAATTGCAAGGAACTGTATCGAAGCTGTATCAGTACCTATATTATAAACTTGCTGCTGTCCGCGACTACGTCCGCGTGGAATTAGGGTTTTTAAAAATCCCGCGGGAACTCTTTGGTTTTCCGGGATAAAAAGTAGCCTATGTCACTCTCCAGGTCTTTGACTGTACCCATGCAAAAAATCACGTCAATCCATTGCTCCGGTTGCGACGTGATTTAAGGACAAACCAACAAACCAATAATAAGGGTACTGATCCCTGGCACAATTTTAAAAAGACCTTTTAAAACAAATAAATCATTTCATTTCACTGATTGTCAGACTGAGCTACAGTGATAATCGAATCATCTTGCCATATACCTACACCATTAAAACCTAGGTTACGACGAGAAGGTATGAAACGTGTCCAAGCTGAAAACACCTTTACAGCCCTTTTGTATGAAAAGGGGGAATAGGGAATAATTGATTCATACTTTGTTAGGTATTTGCACAACGGAAGGGACCGCGTTGGAAGCCTACCTGTATGTATGTAAGATAAATAATTAAGAGTAGAAAGAGTACAAAGGAGCCAATTTAATTATGAACTTTTTGATTTTGAAATAAATAGATACAATTAGATACTACATAATAAATTTAACACTGACTAACAGACAACGCAAGCGTAAACCGATAGTTAAAGTCAAATATTTATTCAAAACTAGCTGCCCCGGCGAAATTCGTACCGCCTAACAGTCGATTCTTTTTCAGGCAATTTTTTTAATTTTTCTCTCCGTAAGAATATTATAAAAAAACTAGCTTATGCTCGCGACTTCGTCCGCGTGGACTACAAAATTTCAAAACCCTATTTCACCCCCTTAGGAGTTGAATTTTCTAAAATCCTTTCTTAGCGGATGCCTACGTCATAATAGCTATCTGCATGCCAAATTTCAGCCCGATCCGTCCAGTAGTTTGAGCTGTGCGTTGATAGATCAGTCAGTCAGTCAGTCAGTCAGTCAGTCAGTCAGTCAGTCACCTTTTCCTTTTATATATTTAGATTAGCGAAATCGGTTCAGCTGTTCTCGAGATTTGCGATCAGCAACACATTTAGCGATTTATTTTTATATACAAATAGAGATAGATGGTGGTAACCATTGTAGCCTTTTTGTTGTAAGATTATACATACATGTAAGATTATGTATGGTCATAATTAAGTACGTGAACTTAAAACTAAAGCTACGAGGGTTCCAAACGCGCCCATTTCTGATAAGCCTAGAAGCATGAAATTTTGTACAGTTTCTACAGTAGGTATATAATATAACGTAGTAGAAGAGAGCGCTAAGAAAGGGTTTTTGAAAACTTCTAATGTCGACTCCCATTGGCTACGAATTGGAGAGGTATTCTAATGGTTGGTATGGTTTTTTACATACCATATTAATCTCTTATATATCTTTCAAAAAAAAAAAAACCGAGATCGCGATTTTTTATTTTACGCACATTTACGTGGTGGAGAAAGAGGTCAATATGTTATGTAAAATTTTAGAATTTCGCTGCAATTCGCTGCCAGTGTGAATCGACCTTAAGGGAGCTTAATAAAGGATGATGGGAAATCCCATCGGGCACACGGCTAGTAAAATAAGTAAATTACTTGGTTTAGATGTATGATTAAAAGCTTATACGGTGCAACCGTGCGAATCCAAAGAGGTTAATGAAGAATATTTTAGGTTAAATAATTAATTAGAACTCAAAATATATAGGTAGGTAAAATAGAACTTTTAAAATCTTTTAAGTTTAGAATGGAATCGCTTAGGGATTGGGAATGTTGTCCGAAAAACGGTTTTATTTATAATAATAAAAAATAAAAAATAATTTTTTTTACTTACTATCTGGTGCCTGCAACTTCGTTCGCGTGGATTTACTTTATAAAAATCCCATGGGAACTCTTTGTGTTTCTAGGGTAAAAAACTTTTTATCCCGCTGCCTTAAAATGTCACTCTCCAGGTCTTTAAATAGCAAAAAATCACGTCGATTTGTTGCTCTGTTGCTACGTGATTGAAGGCCAAACCAAGAAACAAAACACTTTCGCATTTATAATACTTATTGACTATTAAAGGATGGATATTAGTAAGGATTCAAAATCTCCATACTACCTTTGCAACCTATGATATTTACTTTTAACTGTACACGAAACGGGAACCCCACAGGTATGGAGTAGGTAGGTATGCCAAATGAGAAAGTGCACTTAAGTAAATGAGAAAAACAAAGGTATATTCAACTCTCTGACGATATTTAGGTGTTTTGCTAGTGGAAAACGTACTAAAAAGTAAAAAATTGAGGCTTTACGGAAGCTTTCCTATTCTCTTTTCACGTGTACGATAATGAGATTCGCTTGTAAAATGTATTAAAAAATAGATACATGAGCTATTTTTATAATGGTTAGCGTTATTAAAGCTGTATAGAAACATTTGCGCTGCTATGAAATACATCATTTTTCTTTATAGACAAAATTACTTGAGTCTAGTAAACACAATTTATCATAAGTTGCATTTTTTTTTAACTAAAAGATATATTGAAAACCTTTATTAAGAAATTAGCTGATGTTTGTCCTTCAATCACGTCGCAACGGAACATCGGATTGACGTGATTTTTTGCATAGATATAGTTCAAGGCCTGGAGAGTGACATAGACTACTTTATATCCCGGAAACTCGAAGAGTTCCCGCGGGATTTTAAAAACCCTAATTCCACGCGGACGTAGTCGCTAATAATTATTTAATCCTCTGGGCTCTATTGAAACCTTCACCGGTGCCTAGGGCTTAGCGCTTCTACTTAAATACCATTTTATAGCTCACTTATACCGTACTCAACCATTGTAAAGCTAATGGATTTATTAAAGCTGTATACAAGCATTAATGCTGCTATTTGCATTTCGCTTCATTAAAAGAAAAGTAAACGACTAAAATCCGCTTTTTAAAACAAATCAACAGATTAAAGTCATACTTAAAAACTATCGCGCGAATTCCCGCTAAGCCGCCGCGCGGTGAAGTTTTTAATACACAAGTTGCGCCATTTGGTACAGCACTTGTCGCCGTATTCATCGGATTAGCTGGAACTTTGATTTTAAACTATCAGTATGTCCACAGTTCTCAGTGGCTGCTTAGAAGTTTGGTAAACGCTACATATTATGTTAAGTTGCTACATATTACTTTTTTTAAGGGCTCCGTGCCTCAACAGGAAAAAGGACCCTTATAGGATCAGTTTGCTGTTTGTCTGTCCGTCTTTCTGTCTTGTCTGTCAAGAAAATCTATAGGGTACTTCCTGTTTACCTAGAATCATGAAATTTGGCAGGTAGGTAAGTAAGTCTTATAGGACAAGCAAAGGAATAAAATCAGAAAACCAAGAATTTGTGGTTACCGTGGTGCGGTAGCTCTTACTCATTAAAATCTGTTTTTATTTAATCCATGTGTTAAGTATAATAAAGTTATGCATTCGTTAGTTACTGAGGTCACATGCACCGGATAGCACCAGTGGCTAATGTCGCAATCTGTTTAATTTGCGGCGAGCTTGTTTATCGGTCACACAGCTTAGCGGGCGTTCGGCTTCACATACTTGATTACGTAGCTGCGACAGATCGTCGATATTGGATCTGTGGGAGAGATAGTTTGATTCCTCATTTCTAAACTTAGAGCTTTAGAGCCTCAATAGCTCAACCGGTATAGGAGTGGACTGAAAACCGAAAGGTCGACGGTTCAAACCCCGCCCGTTGCACTATTGTCGTACCTACTCCTAGCACAAGCTTGACGCTTAATTGGAGAGGAAAGGGGAATATTAGTCATTTAAAAAATGGCTAATATTCTTTAAAAAAAAAAAAAAACTGTGCGCTTAGTATGAAATAGAGCCTTCGACTGTAGTAATAGAATGATGTGATTTTTAGGGCTCCGCACCTCAAAAGAAAAAACGGAATTCTTATAGCATCACTTTGTTGTCGGTCTGTCAAGAAACCTACAGGGTACTTCCCGTTGACTTAGAATCATGAAATTCGGCAGGTAGGTAGGTCTTATAGCAGACTAAAGGGGAAAAAATCTGAAAACCGTGAATTTAGGGTTACATCACACAAAAAAAAAACTAAAAATTAGTATTTTCAATTTTCGAAGTAAGATAACTATGTCAAGTGGAGTATCTTATGAAAGGGCTTCACTTGTGCATTCGAAAAAAGATTTTTATTTATTTTTATGCATCATAGTTTTTGAATTATCGTGCAAAATGTCGAAAAAATACGACTAGTACGGAACCCAAGTTACGCGACCCTGACTCGCACTTGGCCGGTTTTTACTTTTAAAGCACTAAGAAGTTCTTTCACATAGAATAATTGGTTTAAAATTAAAATAGATTACTTGTCTATTCACCACAAAGTCCTCTGGTTTAAAATTTAATGAAACCCGCCCTTTGTCGATTGGCTTAATTTGAATTATAATTAGTTTGTTTAGCCGCAACTTTCTTACTTAGGATTTAAACTTATTAATTAAGCAAGTAGGTAACAATAGGATTAATGAAAACTTTGTTAGCGTGATTTAACGGTAAATGAAAACATCGTGAGGAAACCTGCATGAGAGTTCTCTATAATGTTCTCAAAGGTGTGTGAAGTCTGCCAATCTGCAATTGGCCAGCGTGGCGGTGTATGGCCTAAACCCTTCTCATTATGAGAGGAGACCCGTGCTCAGTAGTGGGCCGGTAAAGGGTTGATCATGATGATGATGATTTAGCTAAGAGATTATAGATTGTATATCAGAATTAGCCACATAACATCAAAAAAAAGACAAAAAAAAACTTTGCACTTGGCACATTTTGAATAAAAAAAACTTCGATCTCAAACTTGTAATCGTTAATCTAACAACAACGTTGCCCTAATTAACAAGTTAGGTTACTTGTAACAAAAAAAGAAGCTTAGTTGGACTTTGCAAGATGCAAATTTTTAAGTAAAACACGACCGCTAGATTTTCTCGTAAACTTTCCTTTGATCATCGAGCAACTCGCCCAAGAGAAGATTTAGCGCTCTTATGCGATACAAAATAATTTTATGCGGGCGGTATAAAGATATCTTTTATCCCGTCAAATCAAAAGAGCAAGCGTCATCTAGTAATCCAATAAATTAGGTAAAGTATAGATATAAAGGCACCTTCGAGGTCTTCGTCAGAGTTCGGATTCATTATGGAAGTGTGGCACGGCGCGTGGGCAGTCGGGCGAGGAGAAATAATTAAAACACGATGTCAAATCAACGTAATATTATTGACACACAGAGCGCGTTAATCTAAGAATAATTAATTCTACATAATTCTCCACCGAACACGTAATGTTCAGGAGTTAACTGACAGTTCCGTTTCTTCTTTCTTTTCTTAATATATGGCTTTTCTCAGTGCCATATCAGCACAATGCACTTTGCCAGTCTCAAGTAGCTTGAAGGAGACACAAAGGAGATTGGCCGGTACTTTTTCGCTCTAAAAATGTATCCATTTTCTGTGCAGCGACACGCGCACGCTCTTTTACAGTTTCTATACTTATACTGAACTCAAAATTTAAGGAATTCTTATTATTATCAATTGAAATAAGCCTGTGTGATATGCAACAAAATATTCAATACTTTTTGTGACCGGAGTCCGCTGTTGATGATAAAAATTATATTTTTAGACTCTGTGGTCTTGTAGTTTGGCAGAGGGGGAGCGGTGTATAACGCCTTCCCCTTTGAGGGCAGGACTGTTACTGTTTGTGTATAACGGTCTCAAGGCGATTTAATGACAACTTTTCGCCACGCCTTTGTCACTTAATCTTTTTTGGCGAGAAAAGTTTCGCGACCGCGAAAATTTGGCGGCTCTCTTTTTTGCAATTGTGACTTTTTTTGATGGGGGCCTTTTTCTGTTTGTTTTCTTAGGTTCGAAGTTATGCTTATGTTCTAAGTAGTAAATAAATATTATGTGCCTATCTATTAATTTTTAAGGTTTCGTTCTCGAAGGGTGCCTACGGGACCCTATTACTATATCCGTCCGTCCGTCTGTATGTCAGTGGGCTGTATCTCGTGAACCGTAATAAGTAGAGATTTGAAATTTTCACAGAATGTCTATTGCTATTGCTGCTATAACAACATGTAATAAGAATTTCAAAATGGTCGCTATGTAAATTTTAAAAAAAGTGTTATTTTTTGTGTGCGAGTTCGACATGCATTTGACCGATTTCTATTTTACTTCAACTTCAAAATAAATCAACGTATATAAATATATGAACCACTCAGTTTATCCTTTTATACCTATAGAGGTGGATTTTGCATCATTTTCCATTTGAGAAAAACTTATTTTATACTTACAAGCGGAGAACTACACCTAATTTTGAGGCCAAACAAAACCTGCTATAAAAATATGTTGCAATCTTAGAATTCAAAAGGCCTCACTTGAGTATGTTCCTGTAGACCCAATTTAAAATTACCTCAAAGCCAGCTTCCGGTATAAGCACATTCGTGGTATAAAGGCTTGGGCAAACAACGCGCGATGGCTTCTTGTCTTACGTGTTCCCTTGTAGTACGTATAGTCCAGTCCAATGCAAACCAGAACAGCGTCTTACGTCATCCAGTGACGAAGTGAACTACGTACTACGAATACACTTAGTAGTATGTAGTTTGATCTTGCGAAATTTTTTATACAACGGCATTTTGAACCAGAGGTTAATTATTCTGACGATCCAAAAGCACTTGTAAAAGTTTATTTGAAGAAAAACATATTCTTTTCTATTCTACAAGGAACTGAATGAAGCCATACACGCTTGGCCAAATTCAATGACTGCGCTTTTTTTAAGTCAAGTCAAACGTAGCGTATAGATCATAGAATAATAAAAGCACTGCGCTTACCTACCCTACTTGTAAAAGTTGAATGCAAAAGTCAAGACGTGTAGATGTATTAATCTCCAAATTGTCTCTGCCGTCTTAAGTGGCACAGGATATACGTCAATACTTTACCACCGGTTCGGAAAGCAAATCCTACTAGTGCTGGACTCCACTCTGCTTCTAATTGAGAAGAGCCGGCAAGAAACTGAGCAATAGAATACGCATTCAGTGTTAGGTGGACGTGTTGCCGAACCGCTGGCCTAGGCAGACGAAACGCGTCACGACAGCGCGCTGTCGTGACGCGTTTCGTCTGCCTAGGCCCTTACAATCATGAATAGCAAACTCCACGGCACAGGTACGGAGTGTAAAGTGAGTGGAGTGAAAGTTTGGCGCCCGCATATAACTCAAAGAGGGCCGCAAATATACCGGAGTGCCTTTCAAAATATTCCAGTAATCATGTTTTGCCTTGCAGTTGGATGTGTTTTTGCAAGGCTTTGCAAAAAACTCCCTGGCGCAGTGGCAGAGTGAACTAGAGTGAGAGAACTGTCGGTTTAATCCTGAATCGACGATTGTCAAATATTAGGCTATGGTGACGTAGGGCTCAAATGTACCTACAGTGCGACAAGGCTCTTTTGGTGCGTGGCGAAAATTGGAACTAACGTCGCCATCTTTACGGTTTAATAAAAACTGCCATACCCCTTCCAGGTTAGCCCGCTTCTATCTTAGACTGCATCATCACTTACCACCAGGTGAGATTGCAGTCAAGGGCTAACTTGTATCTAAATCTAAAAAATACCTAAAGAAGTGAGGCGCGTCGTCACTATGCCAAATTAGAGCTTCGTTTGACAAAAAGCCACTGCGCCTCGGCTCCACTTCACTCTGGCGGTGTGCGTTGTGCCTTACCTGTCTCTCCCATTCCGTTTCCATTGTTGTTGTGTTCAAATGGCGTTACAATCGACTAATTGATTTAAACGTGAAATTAATACGTTTAGTTAAGCACCATCAAGACAAACTTTTAATTAGATTAACTATACATTCGCAGTTATGCAAAAACCGTCTTTATGTCTACACAATTGAGTTGATTTTTGAATCACTCTTGGTATCACTTAGCTGGCGAGTTAAAATGGCCTCTGGGGATATTTGAACAAGGTCGAAGTTTAAAGTAAGACTAGAGTTGCTTTAATAAGTCCAAGATATCAGTATGTTCGTGTTATCAGATGAGTTTATAGTCTAAAGTTTCAAGTTTGAACATACGTTTTGTTTTGAAGTTTAATAATGGGAAATAATGTAGTTTGAACACGACTTCGTATGCAAAGTTTGAGATATCGAACACGTATACTTAGTGAACGTTGAAGTTAGTTTTAATTTTTAAGTTAAATAAAGTGTATAAAATGCTTTAATCATCAACGCCAGCGTGGTAGTCCGAGGCGACGCGACGTTGGCGTGATGAATTAGATAAGTTTACGGTAACGACATACATATTTTAATAGATATATATCGGGTAAATACTACGATTAATTTGATGGTTTTATTTTTTTGCAGATAGATATGATAACGTAGACATCCGCTACGAAAAGATTTATGAAAATTCAACTCTTTAAGGGGGTAAAATAGGGGTTCAAAATTTGTGTAGTCCATGCATAGGGCATAAGCTAGTCGAAGAATAAAATACGCCTAGAGTCTTGAGGACCGAGCTTTTAGATCAAATATTACCATTAACAGTGGTACTGATTCTGAGCACACCTAAATTTTATAGTATTCGCATCCTCTTCTTACTAATGTAATTTGAAAAGGACAGACACAGTTTGACAGTTTTAAATTTAATTTAGAGGTGTCAAACCTCGTGACTTTAGCTGCCAGTCGCGAGCCTACTGTTTCAATTTGTAGCGTAGGTACACTAAAATTTAGAATCTTCAAATGTAAAATTCATGTTCCGTCCTGTTTTAGCAATATTAAAAGGAAGAAGATGCATATACTCTAAATTTAGTTTAGAGAAAGATACCAGAATCAGCGCCATTGACACATTAATCTAAAAAATGCTTTTTACACAACCTTATCAAAACTGTTTTATTATTATTATTTGTGTTTTGTAAGGACAGATAGTGGTCAGTGGTAGATATAAATCGTAGATCAAACTTGTAAAAAGGCACGCAGGCCGAGATGCATCTCCGAAGTCCGGTCGTGTGAAATAAACTTTGAATACTTGACCGTCCACTCCGCTCTGACTCTCCGCTGTGCCATTTGTTACGTTTAAGTTTACATTGTGACGAATGTATTTGTATATACGGAGAGCGCTAGACATTTGAAAGATCCCTTGTTATTTATCTGTAGATCGATTTCGTAAAACCTGCATCAATCATTATTACAATCTCAATTATTATGATTGGCTGAATTTGTGCGATTCTTGTTGCAACAATGCATTGTAGCGAGTATCAACCAATTAAAGTTGATGGCGATCGTGACATTGTAGCTGTCATTCTACCGCAATCGAGCAGCTGTATTCGTTATACAAGTGCTACAGTTTTGAACTGAAAACTTCTGTAGTACCAGTGGGATTTGAATCTCAATGAAGCAAAAAATTACACTAAAAAGAGACAAACACATACATCTACAGGATTTAGCGTGCGAGAATGAGATACAGATATTATAAAGTGTTTCGTGGTGTTTCTTATTATTTCATACTTTAGTTACCAATAGCTGATGCCCGCGACTTCGCATAAAAATTCCGTGGGAACTCTTTGATTTTCCGGAATAAAAATGATCTAATATCTATGCTGTTTTCACTGAGATAAATAATAGTTCTTCAAACGATTTTTAAAGGTGTTTAAACATATATACCTACTAACTAGCTTATGCTCGCGACCTCGTCCGCGTGGACTACATTAATTTCGAACCCCTATTTCACCCCCTTAGGGGTTGCATTTTCAAAAATTCTTTCTTAGCGCATGCCTACGTCATAACAGCTATCTGCATGCCAAATTTCAGCCCGATCCGTCCAGAACTTTGAGCTGTGCGTTGATAGATCAGCCAGTCAGTCAGTCAGTCACCTTTTCCTTTTATATATTTAGATTAGTAATATTACTAGTATAGAAAAGCATTCACTATCAAGTTATTGAAGGACTAACCTGTCAATTATAAAAGAAAATGTGAAATGATGATAGAAAAGAAAATTACCACTTTGATAATAAAATGGAAAGATCAAAGGATATTCTTCAGTCAATATTGAAATGGCGATTAGAATGTCGGAGGTATTAATTAGGCAACGTCGATCAAAACGGACGGGCGATATTGAACAATATGATGACGATCAAAAACCGGCTAAGTGCGAGTCAGACTCGCGCACTGAGGGTTCCGTACTGCAATCGTATTTTATCGACATTTTGTACGATAAATAAAAACTATATCTACCTAATGCGCTGATTTTCAGCCCTGAACCCTAACTCCTATCTATGTACATATCTCACACCCGGCTTTACTCACGTGTTTAGTCGACGTTAGCCCGACTAGTTTCGAACCCATCATGGATTTCCACCCACCTCAGTCACAGCGGGTTGTGCGGCGCCACCCACGACGCGTGTGCGAACTGAGTCCCTGTGAAAAAGGACCCCGGATGGGTTCGAAACTAGTCGGGCTAACGTAGACTAAACACGTGAGTAAAGCCGGGCTGTGAGATATGTAAAATGGAAATCACTCACGATAGTTTAAACCCTATCTATGTATTTGAACTCATAAAGCAAGCAAGCAATAAAGATAAAGTTAATGTTAACCCACTAAGCGAAAAAAGCGAAAAGCGTAAAATGTCGCCAACTATGACAATATTCTCAGTTTATCTACTTACAGCGATATTATGGAGCTCGCAAAAAATCATGTTTTCGTGCACCATAAAATATTACGGCCGATTTTTATTGTAACTAATAACTACCTATATATAAGGAAACGTGTATGTTTGGTGATGTTTTTTTAACGGGCAATTTCGCCCACGCGCTTGGCCAAATTTTTTATTGGCATTGGCCTAGCTGTCTATCTTGGGCATACATATCATGTGGCTTGGGCCTCATAAGAAAGCTCAGAGTCACTCAGCGGGCGATGGAGAGAGCTATCCTTGGAGTTTCTCTACGTGATCAAATCAGAAATAAGATCCGCAGGAGAACTAGAGTAACCGACATATTTAGATATCTCAGAAAGTATATCACTTACAACATTTCATCACTGAATACTTTGTGATTGTAATCACTTATTCCGTCGATTGACACATGTTTTATCATTAGCCACCGAAACGAGGTTTTTTTCAAAATGGCGGTCTTGTAGGTATGTCAGACTCCATACAAAATGTTGAAACCCTCTTATGACCTTTTGGAGGTCGACTTATGGATTGCTCGTGTGGCCCTGCAGTCGCCGCCGCCGCGGGAATCGCTGCGGGTGCCTCCAACCACTTCTCCATAGACGGAAAAACCGCAAGACGCGCCGCGCAATGCCCGTCTGCATGAACGAGACCTTAGCTAAATATCCTGTCCGATATTGACAGCAGTCGGCGGTTTGCGTAATTGAACACTTCCGGACGCGAATCGTGCGGAACCAATGTAGCGTCCGACATTTACACTCAGCGATCGGTTTCATGTTTGTACTTTGAATACGTGAGCCATGCACTGTTTGAGTGGGATCCAAATATATCCGGAATTCTATGATATCTGAATTTGCCCTGAATTCCAAATCAGATTAGTACGTATTAAAGATGGGCGTTATTGGCTATTTCTGGCAACGGTAATCAACAGTTATTTAGTTTCAATACCAATATTGATAACCGTTGCCGAATATCAGTATCAGAGTTGTGTTTCAACTAATTTAATATGCGCAACGCGCAGCGGTTTCCGTAGTAGTAACTAAGCTAGCTGCCGTATCAATACCGTCTGTATAGCTAGCGCGCGCATATTCACTAAAATAAAACCAATTTTACTTTCATGAATATCGTGAAGTAATTACAACTTTAAGTTCATAGGAGCAAAGTTTAATTATAATGATCATTGATATAGGTCAAACTATAGTGGACGTCTGCACGAATAGTTTGCCACAATCCAGTTAACCAAAAACATTTCACGAAGATTGATAAACCAAAGAGGACCTTATCTCTATTACTCTAAGGCTAACTGTATTAATATTGATGATCAAAGTGTAATGGACAAGTACTTGTACAGTTAAGCCTTAGCGTAATAGAGATAAGGTCGGCTTTGGTTTATCAAGTTCTTAGTTACTAAGCCGGTAGCCAATAACCGCTCCTTCTCAGCTTTCAGTGAAAGAATGAAAGAGAAGGCATAATTATTGCGTTTCTAGTTACTAAAAAACCAAACAATGCATTGTCAGTTGCCAGTTGGCAGCGTTGCGTTGTCAGGTGGTTCGTCATAGATGTTAGCTGATAACCGTTGTTAGCTACGACAATAACGCTACGGTACGCTATAGGCACGGCAGCGGTTTTCAGTTAAGTTAAGCTATAGCGGACACATGTCTAGTACGTATTTTACTAATGTGTCTACTGTTTTTAACTTACTTCCTAATGGGTTTCTCGGAGGAAATCAAAAAATTTAAGTGTAGATTAAACTAATCTAATCACGAGACTTCGTAGGATTCTTATTTCATAAAAAATTGCATTTAATATAATACGGAATTGACAGTATTTTCAATCAATCAATCAGCCCGTTTGGTCCAACACTATGTCGCGCTCCAAACACGGTGCTCCGCCTTCCTCATCCATCCTACAGTACAGACAACAGTATTCAACAATGTAGCAATAAGATCTTATTTGGTATACAAATAGATATTGGCGCCCAATGAGGGCCCCGGCGGAGGAGCGAGCGGCCATATTGGCATGGCAGCGGTTATTGCTAGTTTCGGCAACGGTCGAACCTTCTCGATTGTAATTACAAAACCCGAATAAAGGAAAGGGAAAGTGCACTTACGCATATTGCCTTTTTCACCAAGCTTCCTTATTAAATAGATAATTGAGTATAATTTGGGTTAGCGAAAAGTAAAGGTTTTATAGAGGTCTAATGCGCTTGAAAACGTAAAATGGTTTTTGGCCTTATTAGAAACTAGATGATGCCCGCGACTTCGTCCGCGTGGATTTAGGTTTGTAAAAATTCCGTGGGAATTCTTTGATTATCCTGAATAAAAACTAAACTATGTCTTTCCCTGGGATGCAAGCTATATCTGCACCAAATTTTGTTAAAATCCGTTGGGCCGGATCCGGATGGGCCGTGCGGCGTGCAAGGCTAGCAGAGTCTTTTGCATTTATAACATTAGTATGGACTATACTTACCGCCAGTGGCGTGCAGGGCATAGAGGCATAAATGCACTGCTTACCCAAGTTGTAATGGCTCAATGCATATTTTTCATTATGACCTGCCAGTAAATAGGTTCCTACCTAACTAATGCTTACCCTGGCTTCAAACACTGTGCACGCCACTGCTTACCGCTGACCTACCGCTATGTGCACCGCTTAAGCACAGCGTAAAGAGCGGTACAGTAGTCTGATGTCGTGGTAGCCTAAGCCTATACAGGGTGTAACCAGAACGCTGGCAAAAACGAAGACAGGTGATAGTACTGATGATTACTGATATGATACCACAAAAAACGCGAAAAAAAATAATTTAAAGATATCCTATATTAATTTTGTAGTTCACGATATATTGCAAATAAAACATCTGACTGACGCTAGAGATCAACGAACTTGCATAAGTAGAGCCCTCGTAGTGAATGCCACGTCGTAGGTGGAGCATTGACCCCAGTTTTGTACGGGTTTGAAACATTGAACATTGCGGGTTTGAAAAATTAATTAATTAATTATTATTATTGGTATTGAATTGTGTTTGAATAGTATAACAATAACGCTAAGTTTTTGCCAGCGTTCTGGTTACACCCTGTAGATATCTAAATGTTGATACATTTCTAAATAACGAAACAAGAGAGTGGAATGTGTAATAAAAATAAATGCGTAACACTTGTATGGTATGTGATAGAATAAGAAATGACGATAAAATTTTATCATTCGACTGTGTAACGGCTTCCTACCGTCCAATATCGTTGCAGTGCCGTGACCATGACCAGAATATAATTTTTTTTGTGTGATATAACCCTAGGTTCACGGTTTTCAGATTTTCCCCCTAATGTTTACTATAAGACCTACCTACCTGCCAAATTTCATGATTCTAGGTCAACGGGAAGTACCCTGTAGGTTTCTTGACAGACCGACAGACAGACAGACAGACAACAAAGTGATCCTATAAGGGTTCCGTATTTCCTTTGAGTTACGGAACCCTTATTGGATCCCTTTTTTGTCTGTCTGTCTGTCTGTCCGTCAGTCCGTCGTATCTGTCAAGAAAACCTATTTCCCGTTAACTTAGAATCATGAAATTTGGTAGGAAGCAAGATCTCACACTCACCCTGCACCAGTACTTAAAGGAAATAAAAATCTGTTCAGTACGCGACAGGTCGAGATGACAATCGGGGTATGACGGACGCCCCGCACACCCGCACGTGACCCGCATTCGCCTGCAACGGGTTAGGGCGGAGGCTGTGCGGTTGTGCGGGGCGTTCCCTCCCCGATTGCCATTTCAACCTGTCGCGTGCTACAGGTGCTTGTTAACAAATACTCGATAGGGAAAAGTTCACCCAAAGGGTCTGCGGAGATTTTCCGCTAAACGTCGCTCGACTCAGCACATTTCCCTCGAGGACCGTTAACATGAGCACTTCGATGACTTTTAGGGTCTATGTAGTTGTATAATAATATGACTTTATCTGCTTTTAAAATACGGGTGGGTTTTAAGTCGAAGTCAAAGTCAAATGATTTATTCAAAATAGGTAATAAATTACTCTTTTTGATAGTCGGATGATGGATTTGTAAGATATAGTGGTGATAATTATTACGCGAACTTAAAACTAAAGCTACGAGGGTTCCAAACGCGCCCAGGTCTGAGTCTGAGCATCAATACGTATCTGTGAGTTTGAGAAACTTGTGGAGCTTATTTTGCATTAAAATCTGTTCAATTAGGTGTCTATATTCAGACTAGCGACCTGCCCCGGCTTCGCACGGATAGCTTATTACAAATTTCGTAGGGATCTCTAATTTTTTTGAAAATCAAATATTAGTAGTACATGTCAGTCAGTAGGGCGATTGTCTAAAACCTGCATCAATCATTATTACAATCTCAATTGTTCTGATTGGCTGAATTTGTGCGATTCTTGTTGCAACAATGCATTGTGACCAATAAGCGAGCATTAACCAATCAGAGATGATTGCGATCGTGACATTGTAGCTGTCAAACAACCGCGGTAGGGCCACAGGAATAATGTAGCTTTCTACTGGACACAAAGTTAAAATGGCACGTGAGAACTCGTTTTGTACGCATTATACATACGACTACACTACACGATACACAAGACTCGTCACTTTAGAGACTAGCCGACTCCCGCTGGCTTTGCTTGGATGAGATGTTTTTCAATGGGGTGAGGGGGAGTCTACGTTATAGAGAAAAGTGACAACCTAGATACGATGCAAAATATCAAGTTTCTAAACGTAAAGTTTCAGCTGTACATTAATGTTTCAGTCAGTCAGTTAATTATTTTATAGGTGTAGATTTATCTACACCCGAATTAGTGCCTAATATTGTTTTAGGCTGCCCCTAGACGTCGTGAACGCAGACCTGATAGCTTAGACTTAGTAAATCGGAAGCTCAGGACCGGCCAAAGTGGGCGGCGAAATATAGCGGACCACTTAGGTGGGAAAATGCTAAGTTGAAAAAGAAATTTTTAGAAAACCTTAAGTATATCTCTAGGGAGTCTAGGAAACGCTTCGTCATGGCGACGTCACAGAGGTGGGAATCACGTAGACTATTAACTACGTGATACGGAACCCCGCTTCGATGCCTGCTTGGTTTGACTAACATAACGGATCACCTACAAAAATACACCTAAAGTACGTAGTAATTTAGATTAACAGCGTAAGAAGCTACGTTTTTTCTATTTCTATTTTTAGTTCCGATATACGGTAGAGCTGCTTTAATGTGCGAGGTCGCCACTCCAGCACCTTGGGACCCCAACGTCTATCGGTTTTTCGGACTAGTACCCTGCCCATTGCCACTTTAGCTTCGCAACCCGTTGAGATATGCCGGTTACTCTAGTTCTCCTACGGATCTCCTCATTTCTGATTTGATCACGTAGAGAAACTCCAAGCATAGCTCTCACCATCGCCCGCTGAGTGACTCTGAGCTTTCTTATGAGCCTTACCATAAATTAGAGAAAAATATAGTAAAACTCTTCGACCGGCGCATTAGGTTGTGGGAGTGATAATAAATCTTCATCGGATCGCGGCGTGATTTACCGACTTGGCGGATATTAACGGATTACGGCGCATTCGGTGCATCTACGTGATTAGCCTCATCATGGATGTGTTTATTCTTTACTCTAGTTAAATTAATCACTACCTATCTTCTTCAATATCTATATATATAAAAGGAAAAGGTGACTGACTGACTGACTGACTGAATGACTGACTGACTGACTGACTGATCTATCAACGCACAGCTCAAACTACTGGACGGATCGGGCTGAAATTTGGCATGCAGATAGCTATTATGACGTAGGCATCCGCTAAGAAAGGATTTTTGAAAATTAAACTCCTAAGCGGGTGAAATAGGGTTTTGAAATTTTGTAGTCCACGCGGACGAAGTCGCGAGCATAAGCTAGTAATATATAAAAGGAAAAGCTTACTTAACAGGCAGGTAGCTGGCTTAAGCTAGTATATTAAAAATGCGAAAGTGTGTCCGTTGGTTTGTCCTTTAATCACGTCGCAGCAGCAACGGAGCAACGTATCGACGTGATTTTGATGGGGTACCTATAATAATTTAAGACCTAATAAATGGACATAAGCTACTTTTTAGCCCGGAAAATCAAAAAAATTTAAAAACCTATATCCACGTAGAATCGCTAGTAGAATGTAATAATAAAAGTTTTTATTCCAATAAAATTTTACAATCATCATTATCACTCATTACTGGCCCCTTATGAGCATGACTCTCCTCTCAAAATGAGCAAAGTTTAAGTCACAGTCTGCCACGCTGCTGGCCAAGTGCAGTTTTGCAGACTACACACACCTCTGAGAACATTATGGAGAACTTTCAACCTTCACGATGTTTTCCTTCATCGCTAAAGCAATTGATATTTAATTGCTTAAAACGCATATTACTTTGAAAACCTGAAAAAAAAACAGTAGTGGGTAACTATTTCTTTTACAAAAATAGTGTTACTAGTACCTACTTGTTCCAATGTACAGATTAAAACACCACAAGAGGGTGCCACACTCTCGCCGAGACAAAGAAAGTATCCGAGGCGAATGTAACACGAGCGTAGCATTCATTGCAAAACAAAACGCCACGCAACTTTGCGGTGTCTGCGAGGCGTCGCATTCCCGCCGCCTTGCGTCGACCTATTGTTCCGTTGCTTGTCAAGGCATAGGAGAGAGCGACTTGTTTTAAAGTAAAGTTCAAAACACCACAAGAGGGTACCACAGTCACGCAGAGAAAACGTGTGTAAATTACGTTACATCACTACCCATATTATGAATGCGAAAGTGTGTGCGAAAGGCATCAGCTAGTTTACATATAAGTCTACACATTAGGCGTCCAAATAAAAGTCACGCAAATTGATAATGCGCGTGGCCGCCATTTTAGTCACGTCAGCACTAGACTGAAGTTTTGAGCTAATGGTATATTTTTATTTCGGCTGACGTCAAAATGAAGTCATTTCGATGTTAATGAGACATGGTTCCAGCGCAATATCAATTTGCGGGACTTAAACAAAAGGAGTGCGCGATCATCGCATGTTCGCCCGAATTTTACTCGTACGAACACGCAATCAAACAATGATCTCGAATAGGTCCTAAGTGGCATTAGTGGCATAAACGCGTAATCGCGTTGTATTAGGATGACGACTGAGACGGGTCCTTCCGTACAAAAAAATTGCTGGCTGCAGCCTGCAACACGTTCTTCTTACAACTTATCATATTATCTCCATGTCATACTAGTTTTGACAGCTGCATAAAAGGCGATTTTTCATAGTTTGGTTTCATATATGTAGGTAAATTTAGAGATGTGTTCTTTTGACTTGTACCACACGTCGGTGTGTCTAGGTCTGTAACGCTGAGCTCGGAATTCGCTGGGAGACGTCTGACGGCTGTCCAAACATCGCTACGTAGACCGAATCGCATTGTGGTGGTTATAAATGCTGACTTTGCTATATTCTATGTACTTAGTTACATTGTAAAGAGGATCATTTGAAGTCTCAGTAGAACTTATAACATGATCCCGAAGGAAATCTGAGAAAAACACGTTTGTCTTAATATATAAAAGGAAAAGGTGACTGACTGACTGATGTGTATCAACGCACAGCTCAAACTACTGGACGGATCAGGCTAAAATTTGGAATGCAGATAGCTATTATGACGTTAGCATCCGCTAAGAAAGGATTTTTCAAAATTCAACCCCTAAGGGGGTGAAATAGGGGTTCAAAAATTTGTGTAGTCCACGCGGACAAAGTCGCGAGCACAAGCTAGTTAATTAATAAAGTAGTACCTATTTATTTTTTATTTTTCATGTTGGCCATTTCATGGGTTTTGGAATGTCAAGGCGCTTACCTCTGAGTTAGAAACAATTTTCCACTGAGAAAAGCCGGCAGCCGGCAGTCCTTGTTTTCAGAAGACGGTTTTTTTTTTGTTTATTTGAAAGTAATCAACAGCGTTAATACATAATTATTATTTAAATTTAAATCTAGTTATAACAGAAGGCCAAAAGAGATTACTTAAAATTATAATTAAAACTATTTTTAACAGAATAGATAATGTAAGTATACTCTGTAAATGAAACTATGAATCAGCTTAGCCGGTTCTATATCTATCTATGTTATAAATATACAGTAATTTTGATTATTATATGTGTAGATTTTTTAAAGATGCAGCTACTTATGTCCAGCCGTGAACATTCATCGAACGAGGCGAAGACGATATTTAACTTTTAAAAGACTTTAAAAATTCCTATTGAAATTGCGTTATGTATTACTATACTATTATGTTAGTAATAATTCTCCTTATATTTTGCTTCTCATCTATAAAATATGTATTACACTTTAATACAAATTTTCTAATAACTACCCTCACATTTTAAGCATTCTGAAAAGAAAAATTCTAAAGCAGAAGATCTAAAATCACAGTCGACATACATAAAGAGAAAAAGATTCAAAAAGTTTTAAAGTGGCTGTTTAAAAAGACTAGATTTCCGGTCGGTCTCTTTAAATATTCCTTCCAGTTTCTTTCAAATTGCCGGATTCCAGCCGGCTAGCGGCTTAGGGATCTTAGAAAGACTTTGTATTCAAAAGCGAGCCAGTTATTACGCGTGCTATTTATCCCCCCTTTGTCATTGTATAAAGAAACTGGATTTTATGAACTGTTTTAAAATTGCTACTGAAAAAAAATTCCATCCATATTTTAATGTGTATAACGGATACATACCACGATTAATTTTTGTTGTTATTTGTCTATATTGCAACCCAATTGCACGGGTCGTGGTCACCACCACCCCCGTCCAACACCAGTCCCGTCGTGACCACGACCCGAGCAATTGGGTTGTGTTGTGTGGTGATAGCCTAGTGGTTAACACTAGGCTATCACCACTATTTTTTGGGTTCCGTACCTCAAAAGGAAAAACGGAACCCTTATAGGATCACTTTGTTGTCTGTCTGTCTGTCCGTCTGTCTGTCAAGAAACCTACAGGGTACTTCCCGTTGACCTAGAATCATGAAATTTGGCAGGTAGGTAGATCTTATAGCTGACATTTGGGGAAAAATCTGAAAACACAAAAAAAAATATCTGAAAACCGTGAATTTAGGGTTAGATCACACAAAAAAAATTAAATTGTGGTCATGAACTAATAATTCGTATTTTCAACTTTCGAAGTGAGTGACTATATCAAGTGGGGTATCGTATGAAAGGGGTTTTATCTGTACATTCTAAAACAGATTTTTATTTATTTTTATGCATCATAGTTTTTGAATTATCGTGCAAATTGTCGAAAAAATACGGCTGTAGTACGGAACCCTCATTGCGCGAGCCTGACACGAACTTGGCCGGTTTTTTATTAGGACTCATTATTTAGTATCCACTTTGTTATAGGGCAAGCAAAACGAATCAATGTAAACAAAACCTTTCTACCCCCGCCCTACCGACTGAGTATTTATTATGCTCTACCCGGGCATATAACCGACAACCCCTAATCGAAACGAGCGTGAAACCATTAACTATTCACATGTAATCATGTAGCAGAGGGTAATATGTTACACACACGAATAAAATATCAACATACTATGTCAGCAGGTGCATTGTGACGGAGCGGCTATCATAATTTATTATTGTTTCTATGAAAACGCGTGTAATAAGGAACTTTATTACTTATCGTAAAGGTGTATAGCATATTATATTACTAGCATATGCTCGCTACTTCGTCCGCATGGATTACACAAATTTCAAACTCCTATGGGGTTGAATTTTCAAAAATCCTTTCTCAGCGGATGCCTACGTCATAATAGCTATCTGCATGCCAAATTTCAGCCCGATCCGTCCAGTAGTTTGAGTTGTGCGTTGATATAATTGGAATGGAGATAGCTCAGATAGCTCGGAAATAGGAATCAACTAAGGGACCATTTATGCCAACACGTGGTGGGCACGAGCCGTGCCACGTAGAGGCACGAGCCGTGCCACGTAGAGGCACGAACGAGGCTCGGATTCAAAAAATCACGAACATTTTATATGAAGTAGTTAATGCTTCACTTCAATGTTTTTAAATGTTATTGAAGCTAATAAAGACAATGAAAATGCCAAATTTCAGCCCGATCCATCCAGTAATAAGCTGTGCGTTAATAGATCAGTCAGTCAGTTAGTCAGTCACTCGTCAAAATTCCGTGGGAACATTTTCCGGGACAAAAAATAGCCTATGCCACTCTCCAGGTCTTTAACTATACCCATGCAAAAAAAAACACATCAATCAGTTGCTCTGTTGCGACGCGATTGAAGGACAAACCAACAAACAAACACACTTTAGCATTTATATTAATATGGGTAGTGATTTAGAGTACAATTTTTATTTTTCTTTTTATTTTATTTATTAGGAACACACACAATGCATTAATTTAACACAAACTACGACACTTATAGACAAACACAGGCTGATAAATGTATCTATAAAATGTGTACACAGCATTTGCAAAATATTTAGACAAATAAAAAGAACTAACTACTTAACTAAACAAATTAATAATTAAGTTACTTAGGAGATGAACCCACCATAAAATGATAAGAGCTTTTTTTTGAATGCAGTAGCTGAGTCATGAAATATGTCGATGCCAGGTATCTTTTTTGATAGCTCCTAATAACTCGATCTTTACAATAACAACACGGGATAGCAAATAACCAGCAAACGAGCAAATAACAATAGCTCCAAGAGTCAAGAACAGCCGGGACAAAGTGTAAAAGATACCCGGCCAACGCGAATGCCCCCAGGATAAGCAGTTAATTTATACGGGGCTTAGCGTTGCATCGACCCGGAACAACAATTAAAATGGCGTTGCTATTTTTGCGACCACCCACGTATGGTCCAACGTGTAGGCGAGAATTAAAAGAATACGGCATTTGCTTATGTCAAAAATAAATTATTTCTCAGTGATTATTAAATAGAGGGTCTTCCAAAATACGTAAAAACCACATCCTGGTTTAGTTTTAAGTGTGATATGATAACACACATAATTTAAGTAACACTTCGCCCGTACCTATCTCGTCAGATAACTCATGTCAATACCATACATTTAATTATGCTTTTATTTGTATTTATTTCTTTGCCTTTCTATTACCTTTATATAAAACGGCAAGTTTTTAAAGATTTTTAACTACACGCCATACACACAATGACTATTTTTTATTTTACCTCCGTTCAAGCGAACTCATCGTGTCAATCACAGATGTTGGTGAAGACTGTTAAGCTCGTGCACGTCACTCTTGTTGGTCCCGGCAGAATACCAGCGCTCAGGTTTTATTCTTAAAACCTGCAGCATTAATGCTGAGCTGGGGCCATTACATCTTGTGACAAGTGGGTGCAAGAACTCATTTTAGATTAAATTAATTATTAAATACTTCTTATTATTCTACTAACTACTACCTACTAACCATTAATTTTAAGTTTGTTTGTACCTTAGGCCTTAGGCATAAGATGAATAAACTAGTTTTCTTTCTTTCTTTCTTTCTATAACCATTTTAAATTATCGAGCATTTATTATTATACCAATGAGCCCCGCATACTCGCTTTTGTACTAGGATGCGTAAGTTCATTTTCCCCAGCGGTAAAAAAAATCAAGCCTAGCCCTAAAATCATTGATTTTTCCACATAATGATTCCTATTTCCTAAATTAAATACAAGTACATGTATTATGTGTGATCTTATCGACTTTTAAGTTTAAACACATAAAATCGCTATATTTCGTTACCGGTACCACAAAAACACAATAGAAGTCAAACGTTGCATGTATCTAGTGAAGAAACAAAAAAAAGCATCGTCTGTACTGATGCCAAGGATCGATCAATTGGCTCGGGCGTTTCCGGGTGCCCAGTATGTATTCTTGGCCTTTACAATTTGAACACTACAATGTCTTGAAGCGGTGATAGCCTAGTGGTTAAGACGTCGGCCTGCTATTCGGGATATTCGGGGTTCTATCAATTAAATATCACTTTGACGGTGAAGAAAAAAAATCTTGAGGAAACCTGCATGCCTGAGCCGCAATTGACCAGCTTTGTCGGCTATAATTGCTTAAACCCGTTTCTTTTTGAGAGAAGCGCCTTGCTTAGTGAGCTTCCAATAATGGGTTGAGTAGTAGTACTAGTAGTAGTAGCAGTAGTAGTAGTAGTAGAAGTATGCGGCAACACTATCTCTACATAGTATAAAATAAAGTCGCTTCCCGCTGTGTGTATGTATGAACGCGTAGTTCTTTTAAACTACGCAACGGATTTTAATGCGGTTTTCACCAATAGATAGAGTGATTCAAGAGAAAGGTTTATAGGTATAGTTTAATATTGGGTTGTGTTAATTTGTTGAAATATGACGATATTTGAACAGAATGTCGGCAGAAATCAAGCTTCCATCGAAAATTTAAAAAAAATTACGCGCAACAAAACGAGATGGAGTCGGCAGTGGTCGTATTTATAATATTAGTATGGAAGTATGGATTATTAATCACTCCTCACTGACACCACATTTTTTTTATTTTTTTTTTTATTCAGATACAAGTTAGCCCTTGACTGCAATCTCACCTGGTGGTAAGTGATGATGCAGTCTAAGATGATAGCGGGCTAATCTGGAAGGGGTATGGCAGTTTTTATTAAACGCATACCCCTTTGGTTTCTACACGGCATCGTACCGGAACGCTAAATCGCTTGGCGGCACGGCTTTGCCGGTAGGGTGGTAACTACCCACGGCCGAAGCTTCCCACCAGACCAGACCAGAAATTTAGAAATTATAAAATTCCAAACCCCTGCCAGGAATCGAACCCGGGACCTCCCACTATTAAGACCACAGCGCTCACCACTGCGCCAGGGAGGTCGTCAAATTATTATCTACATTGCACCCATGCGAAGCCGGGGCGGCTCGCTAGTTTCGTACAACACTCAGTCGCTCGGCGGCACAGTTTTGCGGGTATTTTTCACCGGCGAAACCCACTGCAATAGAAATGGGCTATCTATCAAAATCACAGTTCAAGACAGCACCACCGAGTGTAAGAAATACGAAAGACTTAGAACGAATGTAATGTAACGAGTCTATCGGAGTTAGATCGATGCAAGATTGATTGATGATTGCATAGAGCGGCTATCATTAATTAGATCTTTTATCCTGCGCGGACTTTTGTCTCATTTTGTACCCAACTGAGTTTCGTGTGTCAGAATAATATAGGCATGTTAGGCTTCCGTAGTTATTTTAGTCATTATTTCATCATCATCATCATGATCAACCCATCGCCGGCTCACTACAGAGCACGGGTCTCCTCTCAGACTGAGAAGGGTTTTGGCCATAGTCTACCACGTTGGCCATGTGCGGATTGGTAGACTTCACATACCTTTGAGAACTTCATGGAGAACTCTCAGGCATGCAGGTTTCCTCACGATGTTTTCCTTCACCGGTAAAGCAAGTGATATTTAATTAACTAAAACGCACATAACTCCCAAAAGTTTGAGGTGCGTGCCCGGGATCGAACCCCTGACCTCCAATAATTAGAAGGCAGACGTCCTAACCACTAGGCTATCACAGCTTGATTAAGTCATTATTTATTAAACGGTAATTGTTCCAGAATTTTATAATGATTTAACTATTTGTAGGTCCCGCAAATTGCTAATGCGCGTGGCCACCATTTTAGTGACGTCAGCACTAAACTGAAGTTTCGAGCTGATGGTATATTTTATTTCGGCTGACGTCAAAATGACGTCATTTCGGTGTTAATGAGACATGGTTCCAGCGCACTAGCAATTTGCAGAACTTATAAAAACAATATGATTTGTAAAAAGTAAGATAAAAAAGAAACATTATGAACTTATTAACCACTAGTGACCCGCCCGGGCTTCGCACGGGTAGCTTATTAGGTACAATTTTAGTAGAGATCTCTAATTTTTTTGAAAAAAAAAGTCTTTGATTTTTCGGAATAAAAAGTAGCCTATGTCCTGCAGGGGTTGAATTATCAAAATCCTTTCTTAGCGGATGCCTACGTCGTAATAGCTATTTGCATGCCAAATTTCAGCCCGATCCGTCCAATAGTTTGAGCTGTGCATTGATAGATCAGTCAGTCAGTCACTTTTTCCTTTTTTGGGTTTCGTAGCCAAATGGCAAAAAACGGTACCATAATAGATTCGTCATGACTGTCTGTCTGTCCGTCCATATGTCACAGCAAAATTTTTTTTTTTATCAAACCCATACGTGTGGGGTATTTATGAATAGGTCTTCAAAAATGATATTGGGGTTTCTAATATAATTTTTTTCTAAACTGAATAGCTTGCGCTTCCAAAGTGGTGAAAGGTGTGGTCCCCCCCCCCCCTGTCACTTCTAAAATAAGAGAATGATAAAACATTAAAAAATCAAACTTCCTCCGAAAATTGGTTTGCACGAGATCTAGTAAATAGTTTTTGATTTATCATGCACAATGTCGATAAAATACGATTGTAGTACGGAACCCTCAGTGCGCGAGTCTGATTCGCACTTGGCCAGTTTTTATTAAATTTAGATATTGGTATGGATTAAGTATGGAGTGGGTACTGAGTATGAATTTACTTAGCCTATTTAATTCAGAGTTAGTTATAAAGAAAATGAAATTTGAATGACCTCTCTTGATTCGTAATGGAGTCTGTTTGATGTGTATAATTATTTTGCCAGTTAGATAGCTTTTATCTCTCCATTGAGATCATGGAGAGCCCTTTTAATTAATCTAATAATTAATTAGTCGAGTTAGTTTCGTCAGTTAATTTAATTAACAAGTTATTATTATTAATTAATTATTTAAGGGTGCTTCAACTAGCAATTGTGAATCGGTATTTTGTGATCAATAGACTTCTTATGTAGGTGAATAGCGCTCTTCAGTAGTCTTTGTATGGTAATAAATAAATAAATAAATAAAAATCTTTTTTATTCGTATAAACTTTTACAGGTACTAACGAATAGTCGGATGCATCTACCACTGGTTCGGAATGCCTTTCCTACCGAGAAGAACCAGCAAGAAACTCGGCGGTTGCTCTTTTCAAATATTTGATATAGGTACAAGATTATGCCATGTATAAAATAGTATTTGTAGTCTTGTGCGTTGCTGGAACGAGCTGCAGGTCAAATCCACGCTCTTTTATCATTTAGATAATCTTCAATTGTGTAATATGCTTTTTTCAGGAGCATATTTTTAATAGATTTTTTAACTACTACTAGGTACTAGCTGATGCCTGCGACTTCGTACGCGTGGATTTAGATTATTAAAGTTCCCATGGGAACTCCTTGATTTCTCGGGATTAAAAGTTGTTCTTCAATGGGTATAGTTTAAGACCTGGAGAGTGACATAGGCTACATACTTTTTATCCCGGAAAATTGAAGAGTTCCCACGGGATTTTGAAAAGTCTAAATCCACGCGTACGAAGTCGTGGGCATCAGCTAGTCTCTATATATAAAAATGAATCGCTGAATGTGTTGCTAAGCGCAAATCTCGAGAACAGCAGAACCGATTTCGCTAATTCTTTTTTATAATATTCCTTGAAGTACGAGGATGATTCTTGCGAAGAGAAAATTTCATGAAAAAATCTAAAACAACACTTTTCTATATTCCCATACAAAAGATTCGTAATAATACTTAACAGTCAATTTGAGCCTTAAAACTATACCATAAAGTTAGTGGAGGGGTTCCGGGAAGGCAAAACAATTGAGTGACATTTAAGGCGGTTCGCCGGGTCAGCTAGTATAAATATAAATATGGCTCAAGCAGAAGAAGCGACGGCACGTGTCCATCGACAAACACCGAGCAAGTGTGTATGCACCTTTAGACTGTAAACGGCCGCGATTCAGCGCGGCTTATGAATTTCAAACGAGCCCCTTTTGTTGCTGAAAGCTATTTCAGACCAGATGGAAAAACACTTGACTCTCTCACGCCGTCGTCATTCGTCGCGGTTAAGTCGTCTGCATAGTAATTTTTTGAGTTCCGTCGTCAAAAGGGGTCGTAATAATTTAGGTTCCACGCAAACTATTTTTATTTTTATTTTTTATTATTTTATTATTTACTAACTTATGCCCGCGACTTCGTCCGCGTGGCCAACACAAATTTCAAACCCCTATTTTACCCTAAGGGGTAAATTTAATTAAAGGGGGGGGGGGGGTTGAATTTTTAATAATCTTTTCTTAGCGGATATCTACGTCATAACTATCTGCATGCCAAATTTCAGCCTGATCCGTCCAGTAGTTTGATCTGTTTGTTGATAGATCTGTCAGTCAGTCAGTTACCTTTCCTTTTATATGTATATCTAGACTAGCTAAGCTTTAATGGTGAAAGAAGACAATTCGAGTAAACCTGCATGCCTGAGACACACGAGTATATCTACTCATGTGCCTGAGAGTTCTCCAATAAGTCATTAAATTACCTAAATTTATGTCGCTGGGATTTGAACCCGAGACTATATATATAATAGACTTGGCGAGGTTTGCATGTTAGCACCATTTCGCCAGAGACAAACAAGAGTGATTAGGCACCTTCTAGGCAAACGCGTCCCATCTTAGGCCACATCATCACTTTCCATCAGGTGTGATCGTGGTCAAGCGTGCGCCTATAACGAATAAAGAAAAAAAAAAAGACACAGTGACAATTTCTGGGGCCGGATATGTTTAATGTTTGTATAATGGGAGACTACGGCCGTGGCTAGTTACCACCCTACAGACCAAGCCGTGCCGCCAAGCGATTTAACGTTCCGGTACGATACCTTGTAGAAATCGACGGGGTTAATAAAACTGCAATGTCACTTCCAAGTTAGCCGGCTTCCATCTTAAACTGCGTCATCACTTGCCACCAGGTGAGATTGCATTCAACCGCTTACTCGTAATGTACTTAATTTTTAAAAAAATCTTTTCAAAATTATCTCGTTTCGTCTTTGTGGGAAAAAGTGGCGCAAAAATGAATTAATCAAAAGCCTTGCAACGCATTTTAAATTGAAACGGTTAACTTGTTAAAATTTCGCTCCTTTTGATATTTAAATTTTAAGCACCTTACAAATGGGCAGTAATTTTAAAATCTTCACTCGCGATGTTTTATTTATGATCCTCTCCTCCTCGTACCTGTTAAAGGTCTTCGCACACTACACAGACTCGACGCCAAGTGCCAACTACACTCCGACTCGACTCTAATCTAAATTTATTTTCTTCATGTAAGACAACTAGTCTCTCTTATTGTAAGTGTGACTCTACCATCGGTTAGGTATACAGTTTCCACTAAATAGAGCTGGCAAGAAACTCAACAGTTGCTCTTTTTATATCATAAAAAGTTACAATATGTAATAATACAACTATCATTTTAGTTTATAGTTAAATAGTGACACTTCCGTTACTTATATTATTTCTGCTACACACTTTTTTGGAGAGTGTCTAGTTTTTTATAATTCACGGCATACTCAAAATCGTGTTATTTATATTGTGTTCCTTATGGTGAAATTTCTAGACTTTTGAATTTGTATGACACGTGGACTACGCGTCATACAAATTATAAACTTCATCTTTAACTAAATGTTGAAAATTCCACCGTAAAGAGCACGATATGAAGCTCACATTTTCATGCTTTACTAGTCGAGTCGGAGTGGAGTCGACGTTGAAGCTGTGTAATGTGCGAAGACCTTAACTCTCCTACCTTCCTGCATACGGGTTACGTCCACAGAACTCAATAATGTAATAGAAATGGCATCGCTGTCTTCAATATCGGCTGTTCGCTGCACATATCATTATTACTACAGCTCACGACTGTTAGAGAAGTTCCAAAACGAGGCTTCGACGTCACTGGCAGGCGTCGACATATTATGTTAGTAAATTTGTCGCAAGTAGCCCTATTTTTCTATGAATCACGTCACCATAGCCTAATATTTGACATATCGTCGATTTAGGATCAAACCGAGAGTTCCCTTTAGTTCGCTTTGTTATAACAATCTCAAATTGTTGTGATTGGCTAAGTTTTACCAGCTAGCATGATTGGCTACGGAATCCCACCTTACTGCTGCAACTGCAAGCGAAGAAGTCTATTTTTACAATAATGTGAGTGTTTCACTTGACATTTGTTATACCATTTCTATGTCGTGACTCCTTTCCATTAATCACATAATGGCAGGAGTTTTCTTGGGATAGTGATGCCAAGCATATGCCAATGCCGCATACAACTCGCTAAGATGACGAGATTTCGATCCTTAGGTTTTACAGTTATTATCACATGTTAGTGATAGGTAATAACCGGCACCGACGGCTTAACGTGCTCTCCGAGACACTAATTCTATACCGATTCTGAATTCCGTGGTTAAGTTTCGCCAGAGGGTAGGCATTAAAAATTTACCGCCGGTAGGTATCCCACCTATTGCAGTGAACCAGTAAGGCGTACTGCTGATTAAAGTTTTGTTCATCGATTTTTAGTGTACTCGAACAGTGCCTAGAGTGCCCTACTTACTAAGCCTCCGTTGTCCGTCCATCAGTTTGTCTGTACTTCGTTATAGAGAGTAGAAATTTTCACAGAACGTGAAGGTATTTATTTTGCCGCTATGACCAAGAAATAATAAATATTTAGACAGCAGCGCTGTGTGAACTGAATTGCACTTTATTCAAAATAGTTAGATAGCCCACTGAGATTTTTGTCTCTATCATTTGTATGGGATTACGTAACAGAGAGAGAGATCGCTATAATTTCCACGGATAGTATTAGTGTAACAAACTTTAATTTGAATTCAGATTCCAATTCCAAACCACAAATGAATCGCATTGCGGTTGAACAATAATTACAGTCGTAATTTTAAACATATTACAATTGTTTAAAACTAAAATCGTTCTCGTGTAATCGGCCTTAATCTCCGGCCGGTTGCACCGAGTTTAAAGTACAGATAAATTACGTGGCGTTGGGCTCGAGGGAGTATTTTATATTTGTAAACAACAGTATAACCCTGTGGTTATACTGTTGTTTACAAATGCATGACGTCAGAGCACAGATAATCTATCGGCCAAACATGGCCGACAGTGTTTTCACCTGTCTAAGAAAAATATTTTTTTAAATTAAAGTTTTACGGTTTTTAGGGCGCAAAAAAATATAGTGTTAATTTTTTTGATATAATAGGACAAATATTAACCATTTAAGACCAACTTAAAAAAATTGTCAAGTAGCCTATTACCTGCTGCTAAATGGGGATCACGTATCACATACTATCACATTGTAACACAGAGGATTCAACCTCAAGAGTACACATATACAAGGTTTTGCATGAAAACAAAAACGTAAAATGTTGGCGGGGGACATCCCACCACCTCCCATGGCCCCACCAATCTTGCGGTTATATGGGCCGAAGCGCGGGAGAGCACCCGTTCGGTACTTGCTCGGGGGCTCTTTCCCGGGGCGCCTTCTTGACTCTCTACAAATTCTTTCTCTCTGATGTCCCCATGAGTCTTTTCCCTTTTCTGGGGCAGACGTACACAATACACAGATCCCCGCGGTCCACCTGGGTCGCGCTGGACTACGAGACCTCACAGATCCTCATCGGACACGGCTGTTTCCGGGCGCGCCTGCATAGGATGACGTTGTGCGAAAGCCCGGCGTGCGAGTGCGGCTTTGGCGACGAGGATAGGCACCATGTGCTGTGGGAGTGTCCCCTCTATGAGGACTTGCGAGTGACGATGTTGGATGGGATCGTACGCGGGGAAGCGGGGCCGGTCTTCTACACGGACCTCGTCTCATCGGCGGGGAACTACAACCGGCTACGGGAATTCGCGCACCATTGGCATAAGAGGCGAAGCAGCTCGGAGCGTGCAGGTGCCAGGCCGGCACCACGGAGGAGCAGCAGCGGAGATCACAGCTGTATTAGTGACGTCTAGCCCCCAAGGGGGGAGGGTGAGCATAAGGGACAAGGAAGAGACAAAATAATTTGTAGGGAGTCAAGAAGGCGCCCCGGGAAAATGCCAAGAGCAAGTACCGAACGGGCGCCCTCCCGCGATTCGGCCCATATAACCGAGAGGTTGGTGGGGCCATGGGAGGTGGAGGGTTGTCCCTGGAGATCCCCGCGGTCCGGATCCTTCCTCATACACCTACTGGTCCACGATCACGGTCCGAGCTGTTCCGCCTTTTGTGCCAGTGCCGCACCATCGCGCGTCTGACGTTCCCGCTTCGTAGTCGCTATGATTGCGCAGGTTTGGTCGATGTTTTATTGTCGAGCATATAAAATATTCAATACAGCATTTCGATTTTATGATTTTTCGCTGTACAGCAATTTTCACGTAGGTATATTGGATTTTATCTATTTTATATTTTTGACAAACGTTTTAATATTAACTATTAAAATATTCACGTCACATTGACTGTAGTATATTGAAATAAGTTTTAAAGCAGACGATGTAAAAATTTAAATTGTGAACAGATTTGAATATTATTATTTGAAATATCTATTCTATTTTTTCTATTTAAAACTTTTTATCAAAACTGAAAGGCTTTAAATAAATTATCACGATAAAAATATTCGACAGAATTTGAATGCGTTATGTAGGTATTTATGATTTATGAATTTTAAATTGTGAATAAATCTATACCTACTAATACCGGGTGTAACCAGAACGCTAGCAAAAACGTAGCGTTATTGTTATACTACCTAAACACAATCCAATACGAATAACCATTTGCCACATTTTATAGTTTTAGTGACTTAGTATTGTTCAACCCTGCAATGTATAACGTGCAAAAATCGGGTCAATGCCCCACCTACGACGCGGCATTGACTTCAAATGGCCTACTTACGTAACGTTCATTGACCTCTGAGAATATTTTATACTAGCTAATGCCCGCGACTTTGTCCGCGTGGACTACACAAATTTCAAAAACCTATTTCACCCCCTTAGGGGTTGAATTTTCAAAAATCCTTTCTTAGCGGATGCCTACGTCATAATAGCTATTTGCATGCCAAATTTCAGGCCGATCCGTCCAGTAGTTTGAGCTGTGCGTTGATAGATCAGTCAGTCAGTCACCTTTTCCTTTTATATATTTAAGATGAAGTTATTCACACTTGTCGGAAACCGATTTTGTGTCTGAATGGACTGCTACTGGAACATCAAGTGATAAACGACAAACGACAAGTGGGAACGGGGGTTACTGTTTCAAATATTCACAAGGGTTGTTTATTATATCAAACTGTTTGTGAACCCTTTTTCCAACCCTGTCCATTATTAAGGGTGCGCTAGTACGTACCACTTGCGGGTTGCGGATGACCGCGGGATTCGAATTAGATTGGCTTAAAACTGATACTTTATTTACAGTATTATAGCCGCCGGACCTGCCCTGATTCGGTGGGGCGGGATTTCTAATATTCCCATCTTACCGCCGTACTCAGAGTCGCTAATCGTTACTTAAGATTGAGTTAAAACGAGACAGATTTATGTGAGAGATATAGCTCTGTCTCGTTTAACTCAATCTTAAGTAACGATTAAGCGACTCTGAGTACGGCGCTAGTGAAGGTCTAGGTCATAAAAGAGAACTTACATGTAAAATCTCAAGTGTCTAAATCGGTTGAACGAATGGGCTGTGAAAGTCTAGCAGACAGACAAATAGACAGACACACTTTCGCATTTATAATAATTAGTATGGATTTAATAATTTTTTAAATAAATTATTCATTTTAATGTGTAATATTTATCTTAATATAAAAGTTTTTCTTTCCCTTAAATATTCGTATGCGTGATTTATATATATTAAGAAAGTTTCATAATTGGTTTTTGAAGGAACTTTTTCTATCAGACAAGACCACTTCTTGTCTTGGCTTAAAATGAGAAACAGGAGGGCGCTAAACGAGTCCCGGTCCGTTGTCGTGGACTTTCGTTCGGATTATGGATTTAGGCTCGGCATTCACGACGCGTTTAATTGATAAGTTTTGATTTTAAATCAACTTTTTCTCTCAATCTATATATATAAAAGGAAAAGGTGACTGACTGACTGACTGACTGAATGACTGACTGACTGACTGATCTATCAATGCACAGCTCAAACTACTGGACGGATCGGGCTGAAATTTGGCATGTAGATAGCTATTATGACGTAGGCATCCGCTAAGAAAGGATTTTTGAAAATTCAACTCCTAAGGGGGTGAAATAGGGTTTTGAAATTTTGTAGTCCACGCGGACGAAGTCCCGAGCATAAGCTAGTCTAAATATAAAAATGTACTTCGTCCGCGTCGACCACACAAATTTCAAACCCCTATATTTCCTCCTTAGTAATTGAATTTTCAAAAATCCTTTCTTAGCGATGTCTATGTCATAATAGCTATCTGCATGCCAAATTTCAGCCCGATCCGTCCATTAGTTTGAACTGTGCGTTGATAGATCAGTCAGTCAGTCACCTTTTCTTTTTATATATTATTACGATTTAGATTGATTAACTTAAAGTACCCTTCAGTACCCTTATTATAAATGCGAAAGTGTGTTTGTTTGTTGATTTGTCCTTCTATCACGTCGCAACGGTGCAACGGATTGACGTGAATTTTTTGCATGGGTATAGATAAAGACCCATTCTCGACGTGTTTTGGAGTGTCATAACTCATAGGCTACTTTTTATCTCGGAAAATCAAAGAGTTCCCACGGGATTTTTAAAAAACCTAATTCCACGCGGATGAAGTCGCGGGCATCAGCTAGTTATTATTATAATATAGTGTCTCAGGTTTATAAGTGAAGCCCTATCAACGCTCCTACCTCTTTACCCGAAGAACGATTAATGCTAAGCGTTAACCTTGTTACATTAACGAGATTAAACGTTAACAAGTTATAATATTGATACTCGCTAGCTATAACACATCCATCATCATAATTTTTTTATTATTATTCAGATACAAATTGGGTTTTGGAACCAAATAAATCAGCGTCACCTCCTAGATACTAATGAACGACTCGTTTGAAATCCAGACGTCACAGAGGTTGCACTGGTGCTAAAGCACCACTGAGTCGGTGCCATTTTGTTTGTTCAATAGCCCTGTCCATACGAAGTAATATATAAGTCAATGTCTCCGAGTCTTTTTTTTTTAAATTAAAGTTAGTCCTTGACTACAATCTCACCTGGTGGTAAGTGATGATGCAGTCTCATATGGAAGCGGGCTAACCTGGAAGGGGTATGGCTGTTTTCATTAAACCCATACCCTCTTTGGTTTCTGCACGGCATCGTACCGGAACGCTACGTCGCTTGGCGTCACGACTTTGCCGGTAGAGTGGTAACTAGCCACAGCCGAAGCCTCCCACCAGACGAGACCAGAGAAAATTTAAAAATTATAAAAATTCTAATTTCCCTAGCTGGAAATCGAACCCGGGACCTCCCACTAATAAAACCACATCGCCTAAACACTGCGCCAGGGAGGTCGTAGATCATCGTCATCATGATTAACCCATCGCCGGCTCACTACTGAGTACGGGTTTCCTAGAATGAGAAGAGTTATTGCAAAAACAGACTATAACGGAGCAATGGGTATAGTTTAAGACCTGGAGAGTGACATAGGCTACTTTTTATCCCGGAAAATCAATCAGTTCCCACGGGATTTTTAAAACCTAAATCCACGCGCACGAAGTCGCGGGCATCAGCTAGTTAATTATAAAAAGCCTGTAGGTATTGACAGTTATTTATAACTAGCGACTGACAATTGAAAGTGATCTAGCTAGTCTGCTAGTAACTTAATTGTTAGTCAGTTGTTTACGGTCAAGTTCGCAACGGTCCCGGTTAGCGGATAAACAGCCGGTTTCGAGTTCTCCGTGCGGTGCGGACACCCGCGACGGCTCCGCTTTCCGCACCCGCGGCATTGAAACTCCCACAAAGGAAAGTGCGGAAAAGGGAAAACTTTTGCGAAGTTTGTGTTAAGCTTATTATACCGGCCTTAACTTTTGTGCTGTTGTGATTTTTATTCTATTTCTGTAACAAATGATTTTATTGTTATAATTGAAAAAAGATGTCCTTTAAGTATTTGGAAGGACATCTTAGTTCTTTTATAAGAAGGAAATTAATTATTATTGTTAACGGGCAGCGGCACGCGCGGCTTTTAGTCACAACCGTGGCGCGTGCGCGAACTGACTCCCTTGAAAAAGGACTTCGGATGGGTTCGAAACTAGTCGGGCTAACGTCGACTAAACACGTGAGATACTAAACACATAATGGAAATCACTCACGATACTTTAAACGCTACAATATTGTTAACTAACTTATGCCCGCGACTTCTTCCGCGTGGGCTACATAAAATCAACCCCTTATTTCATTATTTTAATTTTATCACTTCTTATTTTGTGACACGAATATTTGCACAGCGAGTTAAGCGCATCGCAAACATGTTGAGCCGACGACGCGCAGCGGTTTTTTAGTACGTACAACTCAAACTTAATTTTATTGGCATAGCGGCTTCAACTCAACACGCCTTTTGAGCAGGGTTGTTTGTTTTAAAACATGTTTAAAAAACCAGTTTTAGGACATGTTTTTACCAATAATGTTGTTTTTTAATGTTTTTCAAACCCTGCTTTTGAATCTCTTCCGTGTTGTTTCCATTGTTTAGATATATGTATCAATTTAAATTTATTATGTGAAACTAAATAAACGTACGCATCGCCTTCACTCCGTAGGTATGCGTTGCGCCTAAAGATCTACCCCGTAAACAAAGCAGCCGTCTATTCGATATCTTAATATCAATTTAAATTTATTATGTGAAAGTAAATAACAGTACGCATCGCCTTCACTTCGTAGGTATGTATGCGTTGCGCCTAAAGATCTACCGTACAAAGTAGGCGTCTATTCGTTTTCTTCATTAAAACGAGATGATTAGATATTCCCTATGACGAATGTTTGTCAGAGATAATGAAATTTTTAATTGCTCAAATTACTCAGATTGCTCTGTCGAGTAGGGGGAAGTAAAGGAGGGATAAAATGATGAGTTTTGCTCGAAATGAATTGCCATAATGAGACAGACCTGGAAATTAAATGCCGGGGGTAGGTATTTAATTAGTATTGAAAATTATATTTTGTTATAAAATTAAATCAAATTAATCTAAATATTATACAAAAGGAAAAGGTGACTGACTGACTAACTGATCTATCAACGCACAGCTCAAATTACTGGACGGATCGGGCTGAAATTTGGCATGCAGATAGCTATTATGACGTAGACATCCGCTAAGAAAGGATTTTTGAAAATACAATCCCTAAGGGGTAATATAGGGGTTTGAAATTGTGTTGTCCATCCTAATAAAAAAGCTATGATAGCCCAGTGGTTAATACGTGCGTCGGCCTTCAATTCTGGAGGTCGGGGGTTCGATCATGGGCACATCTAACTTTTCACAGTTATATGCGTTTTAAGCAATTAAGTATCACTTGCTTTGACGGAGAAGGAAAACATCGTGAGGAAACCTGCATGCCTGAGAGTTCTCCATAATGTTCTCAACGTTGTGTGAAGTCTGCCAAACTGCACTAGGCCCCTTACTGGAACCCTTCTGATTCTGAGAGGGGAGTCCCGTTCCCAGTAGTGAGCCGGCGATGGGTTGATCATGATGATGATAAAACAAGCGGCCAACTCGCTATTAATGAATTGTGCAATTGGCGGTCGTCGCAATTATAGCAAATTGGTTTAATTCCGATTTCAGGCCAATTTATTTGCCACTCATTCGTATTAACTAGGTTATAGGGTTGTACTTGTGACTTTGTTCACAAAGTCAGGGGCACATCTAGCAAAATTCCTCGTGCGGGAAAACGTGTGTGGAATTTTTCTTCGACGTCATGTCATTGTTGTCTACGCAGATTTGACTCTAGACTCCAACGACCTCCCTGGCGCAGTGGTAAGTGCTGTGGTCTTGTTAGTGGTTCGATTCCCGGCAGGGGTGTGGAATTTTATAATTTATAAATTCTAGTCTGGTCAGGTGGGAGGCTCGGCCGTGGCTAGTTAGCACCCTACCGGCAAAGTGCCGTGCCGCCAAGCGATTTAGCGTTCCGGTACGATGCCGTGTAGAAATCCAAAGGAGCATGGGTTTAATAAACTGCCATACCCCTTCCAGGTTAACCCGCTTCCATCTTAGACTGCATCTTGTATCTGAATAAATAAATAAAAGGACTAAATAATACCAAATTTGGCGAACCCAAACTAGGATAAATTTTTTTCTGGACAATGTCAGACTGAAATAATAAATGTATAATTAATGTATTATAATAATAATAATAATAATGCGTAGATACCTATTACTACAGGTAGGCTACAGGTATAGGTACTTGGTACGATATATAAAAACCTTGCGTAGTTAAAATCGGTGGCATTGAATTTTAGACTTTAAATTATGGAAGCTTAGGTCCATTTGACTCTTTCGTTATTATGTTTCGACGCTCGAATTCTATCAACTTTGGTGAGATTTGAAATCTTGTACTAAGTATACTGTCAAAGCCTTTTTTCGTCTTAACTGAAAGAAAAACAAGTAAGGTAGAACATGAGAACTACCTACTTACTCAGTAGGTAAGTAAATACTAAAGTAAATCGTTGCGACTTTTCTAGAGAACTTATTCTCTCAGAGAAGCACCTAAGTCTAGTATTCTAACTACCTATCTCAAATTGAGTCTTATACCAACTACTCTATGTTTGTACTAAGTCCACTTTTCTCGGGCACTGCAATTTAAAGTTTGCTAGGGTGACACATACGTTTGATCTTTTTGGGACAAGTCCTAACTTTAGGTCTTAGAGAGGCTTTTAGGTCGATCGCAGAAATGCTGAAAATATTTAAATCGAAATATATTGAGAAGTCTTTTAGTGTAATCCATACCAATATTATAAATGCGAAAGTGTGTCTGCCTGCTAGCTTTTCACGGCCCAACGGTCTAACCGATTGTAATAAAATTTGTTGCAGAGTTAACTTACACCCTGGGGTCGGACATAGGCTACTTTTTATCCCGGAAAATCAAAGAGTTCCCGCGGGATTTAAAAAAAAACCTAAATCCACGTGGATGAAATGGCGGGCATCATCTAGTTTCAAATATTTTCAGTAATTAAGAGCCATTTGGAGTTATAGGCGTTGCGCGTCGTGCCCGTTCAAATTGAAAGACAGATAAAGTGGGATAGATTTTTTGTAATTAAAGAAAAATTACCACACAGACAGACAGATAGATAGGTAGACTCGTGATAGATAGACAGAAGACAGAAACACTTCATAATATTAGAATGGATAACTAGTAACTAAGTTTATAATTTATTTATTTTTATAACTGCAAAGTGTTGCTCCTAGATGTCATTAACAGTCGCTTCAGTACTGAGTGAACATACATATCACAAATTTCGTCTCTGGCAGCAAACAAACCGTGGCGTGGCTTAGCGGCCAGTGTCGGGCGCGATCCCAGAAGACGCAGGTTTGAATACTGCCGGTTCCACAATTTTCGATATGTATTTTAAAATTATTTAGTAACTACGTTTTTTTAGATAGGAAAAAATGGAGAAGTCTAGTGGAGGCCTATGTCCAAAGAGGACAACCTGAACTGTAAATTGCTGGTGTTACTAATTTTTTTAGAATAAATTATGTAGGATAGGATAATTAAATAATAGGAAATAAGAAATTAGTAATACGGTTAGTTAGTAATATAAGATGTAAAATGTATTTATTTATTATTTATTTATTTATTATTTTAAAATTATTTAGTAACTACGTTTTTCCAACTCGGTCAATTAATAGGTATTTATCCGAATTTGTACGTCAGCCATAGACACCCTGTCCACGGGTAATCCCCGGCTCCGGAGAAAACAACGGTCTCACGGAAAGGGGCCGCGCTGTAAAATGTAACACGAAGCGGGGAACTGCTCACCTACATCCCAGAGTTCTACATTTGCTTAATCTACTGGTAGCTGTGCTCTGTGATATTTTAAAGGGTTTGCTTTTATCCTTGACTAGCTTATGCTCGCGACTTCGTCCGCGTGGACTACACAAATTTCAAACCCCTATTTCACCCCCTTAGGGGTTGAATTTTCAAAAATCCTTTCTTAGCGGATGCCTACGTCATAATAGCTATCTGCATGCCAAATTTCAGCCCGATCCGTCCAGTAGTTTGAGCTGTACGTTGATAGATCAGTCAGTCAGTCAGTCATTCAGTCAGTCAGTCAGTCACCTTTTCGTTTTATATATTTAGATTTGTTTGTACCCACTTGATTTGTTTTTTTTTTTTGGTGGGTTATGATTTTGGCAGTCCATGTATGTATGTATCATCATCATCATCAACGGATAAACGTCCACTGCTGGACATAGGTCTCTTGTAGGGGCTTCCACACGCCACGGTCTTGCGCCGTCTGAATCCAGCGGCTCCCTGCGTCTGATGTCCTCCGTCCACCTAGTGGAGTGGGGGGTCTTGCAACGCTGCGCCTCCCGGTGCGAGGTCGCCATTGGGACCCCAACGTATATCGGTTTTCCGAACTATGTGCCCTGCCCATTGCCACTTCAGCTTCGCAACCCGTTGACCTATGTCGGTTACTCTAGTTCTCATACGGATCCTCTCATTTCTGATTTGATTTAAGTGCATATATCCTTTTTGAGGGAGTGAGGGGTGAGACGGGGGGGGGAACCCAAATTATCGTTTTGAACCTTATCTTTCAGATAAACCTATCCTTTTTTCCTTTAGGAAAGAAGGATGGCCTTTCAGGAATTTGTCCTAAAAGGCCGGTTATCCTTCTACTAGGGATTTACTCTAGTACATATATTTTGAGGATCTAGGAGCAATTGATAAAGGAGTGTAGGAGCTAGACTTCAACTGCTCCAATTTGATATTCTGATTTAACGCTCTCATAAAGTAGGTAAGTCGCGAAATGTGTTTTGAATCACTCTTTTCTATATTAAAGAACTTCCGACATTAGGTTTTTTAGTTTCAAATATCTTATGACTATGACTAAGAAGTATTTCAGAATGCTGAATAATTAGAATTATTTTTATTTTGTGCGAATGTGAAACAACTTTATAAATCATCTCATTTATATAGCATGAGCTTTGATGCTTTCAGTTTAGAGTTGATATTCGCGTGGTTTTCAGTTGTGCGAGTGTACATCGAGTCTCGTGATACAAAACATCTGTTCTTCTAGCAAATGATTTAGTGCAGAGTGCATGTTTGTGACATATTGTGACACGGGCGTAGCTAGGGTTGTCACCTTACAATATTCTAATGGTGTTACTTTTTTGTACCCGAAATATCAATACAAAAATGAAATACTTAGTGTAAATTTCTAGGCTTGTCAGTTTACAGTGGCGTGCACAGGGTTTGAAGCCAGGGTAGGCATTAGTTAGGTAGGAACCTGTTTACTGGCAGTTTACAATGAAAAAAATGCACAAACTATTACAACTGGGGTAAGCATTGCATTTATGCCTCTCTGACCTGCACGCCACTGTCAGTTTAGTGTATACTATTAAATATATTTAGGTCGATTTTGCTATGTATTTATTATTTATATCGCTGTTTAGAAAAATATAAACTTTCCAAATCGTAGTAAAAGTACTTCAAAAAAAACTTAAAAATGTTCATTAAATATGCTATCTTAGCAATATTATTATTAAGTAAATCTTTATAATCTTTCTCTTTTTCTACTCTTTGATTGTGTTCGGTTTTGCGTTAATATTATAGTCATAGTAAAAGAAATATGTCATACACATATTATATGTGCGAAACTGTGTTTGTTTGTTGTTTTTTGTTATTTAATCACGTCGCAACGGAGTGACGACGTGATTTTTTGCATGGAGAGTGACGTAAGCTACTTTTTGTCCTGGAAAATCAAGTTCCCATGAGATTTATAAAAACCTAAATCCACGCGGACGAAGTCACGGGCATCAGCTAGTATTCAAATAATTCTTATCATCCTTTCGATCCTAATTTTAAAAGAGAAATTATATGTTTTTAGCACTTCACAAAAAAATTATTTTGTCTTCGATTGTGTGCCAACCCTAAAAATAACACGTGTTGTACTGTATGCTAGTATTCCTTAGAACCATGTCGCGATAACAAACGCCACTTTAAAAAAATCGCTTCTTAGATTGATTGCCACGGCTTTGGTCATTAAAATTTTTATAGTGTAGCAATTAATTACTTTTACTTTTGGTTGGTGTTTTAGTTTGGTGTAGTTAGGAGACTTAGGATCACACTGGGCGTTACTAACGCTGTCACGTAAAAGATTTTTTTCCTTCAAACTACGTCTATTACCTCTTCTGCGCCGTATTGCTGAGGGTCGTGACCCATGTGAATTGTTTGACGATTCAAAAGCACTTGTAAAAGTTTACTTGAATAAAAGTATATTCTATAGTATTCTATTCTATTCTAATCTATTATATTCTATTATATTCCATTCCATTCCACTCCATTCCACTCCACTCCACTCCACTCCACTCCACTCTATTCTATCCTATTCTAATAATATGTAGTTCATACAAGATAATACATGCGACTTCGTGAATCCCGTGGGAATTCTGCGATTTGCCGGGATAAAAAGTAGCCTGATCTGTCTGCGGATTACAGACTCTGTGTCATTAGAAGCTATCTCTGTGCCACAGTGATAGCTTGTAATGACACAGAGTCTGTGCCAAACTTCGTCATGGGACGTGGAAAGGTAACAGAGAGACAGGCTCACTGTCGCACATAACATTTTTTAATTTACTTACACACACATCTTCTAGGCAAGCGCGCTGGCTGCGTCAGTACTTGCCGGCAGGTCTGATTGCAGCCAAGCGCTAGTCTATATAAATAAATAAAAACCTATGTAGTTTTTTCCCAGCCCAGTGTATCAGGTGCCTAACATTCCTGACAGAGTTTATAGCCGGTAATATATCACTCTTTTAATAAACTACGTCATGTCTGCTTGTTTTTGTTTTTTGTGTATTTTTTGTTCGGTAATTTTCAAAGTTGATACGCTAATTCGATAACTATAAATCTTTCGGCAGTAGATATTATAGGTCGGGTAGTTCAGACAAAGATAGGAAAGTGAATTGTTCTCGTCGTAACCTCGTTGGGTTAGGTTAGGTTAGCCAATAAAAAGCTGAGTTTGTTGTGGGCTCTTCTCAGACCTGGGCGCGTTTGGAACCCTCGTAGCTTTAGTTTTAAGTTTGCGTTATAATTATCACCACTATATCTTAGAAATCCAACATCTGACCATCAAAAGGAGTTATTATTTAACTAATTTGAATAAATCATTTGACTTTTGACTTTTGAATATATGCCAATACTTTGACATCCGCGGATGCGGATGCGGATGCGAATATCCGTAACACCCCTGTTGGGTACCATTGTACACTTTTTGATTCGTCAGTTAGCAAACGAAGATATCAACTAATTGCACACGCGCGAGGCACGCACCACTCTGCCGCCGCCCACTTTATTTGCTGGTCGTTACTTGTTGCAAATATGAATTTAAAAAATAAAACCGTTCTAATTAAATAATAAATAAATAAAAATAAATAAATGAATCCGCATCCGTAAAAGCTCTGCATTAATTGATGCGAACGTGGCTGTTCCGCATTTGCGGATGCGGATGCGAATATCCGTAACAATCCTGCTCTGAGCCGGTGATGGTTTGATGATGATGACTTCGCTTCAACAAACATAAATAATATAATCACCCGCGCTCGGTGTGACAGATGCCTATTCCAATAGAGTTTTTATGCCCGTCCATATATCACTCCCGAATAAACACTGCGACAGTTCAGTTCAATGAATATTTCGCAAATGCGAATTGATTTATGATTCGAGATGTTTTTTTTGTATGAGTACTTTTTTCATTTGAAATTATTTGATTGTGATAACTGATAAGAGCCGTGAATTTCCAGACTCTGTATTAAAACTTGTAGATGTTGTATTTTTGACTGAATTTTGTGGTACTCTTGCTTAAACGATTTCATTTAGCCAATATGTAGTAGCGAAAATACTGGACGATCTCTGTACATATAAATATATAAAACTAGCTGATGCCCGCGACTTCGTCTGCGTGGAATTAGGTTTTTAAAAATTCCGTGGGAACTCTTTTATTTTCCAGGATAAAAAGTAGCCTATGTCACTCTCCAGGTCTTTATCTATACCCATGCAAAATCACGTCAATCCGTTGCACCGTTGCGACGTGATTGAAGGACAAACAAAAATAAACCAACAAACCAACAAACAAACACACTTTCGCATTTATAATAAGGGTACTGATGTAAAGCTGACTGGCTGACTGACTGACCGACTCGCTGACTGACTTACTGATCGATCTATCAACGCACAGCTCACACTGGTCGACGGATCGGGCTGAAATTTGGCATGCAGATAGCTATTATGACGTAGACATCCGCTAAGAAAGGATTTTTGAAAATTCAAGTTCTAAGGGGGTGAAATAGTGGTTTGAAATTTGTGTAGTCCAAGCGGATGAAGTCGCGAGCATAAGCTAGTCGAAATACAAAAGTAGAAGTGATCATCATCATCATCATCATGATCTCAGAGTGAAAATGGTTTTGGCCATAGTCTACCATGCTTGCCAAGTGCGGATTGGTAGACTTCACACACCTTTGAGAACATTATGGAGAACTGTCAGGCATGCTGGTTTCCTCACGATGTTTTCCTTCACCGTTCGTATCAGAAGTGATAACGCTCTGCAATTGTGAGCCGAGTGCCGTAGTTGTAACTCTTCGCCTTACGTTTCGTACGAGTATCTATAGTAGGCGGCAGGAAATAATGTACATCGACCTTTAGAAGGAGAAAGCGGTTTTGTAGAGCATTGTCTCTGTCGTTGAGACCGACAAACGGCCGAAATTAATAAGCTTTCCATCCACGATTTGCTCTACTAAAGTCCATACAAGCTACCAAAAATCTCTATCCTTAGTAGGGCAATTCGTGGATAGATAGCTTATTAAATACGGCCGAAAACGTCAGATAGGTATGAGTGACAGAGACAACGCTCTACAAAGACGAAATGGCATTCTAAAGGCCGATGTACATTATTTTCTGCCACGTACTGTACTTCTTTTTAAACATCCGCAGCCGATTGGATCCAATTTGGTCTACAACCTTCCAATAGCACCGACTACCGAACACTCCCCACGGTATAGCACGGGTGATTTCATTTATAAGTTCTGAAATGAATTTCAGATAGTACCCTAGTACTGCAGTTTATTGTCTGGTCACATAGGTATAGTACAAGAAGGCAATCGGAGAGGGAACGCCCCGCACACCCGCACAGTCCCCGTGCTAACCCGGTGCGGCCGAGTGCGGGTGACGTGCTGGTGTGCGGGGCATCCCCCCGCCTCATACCCCGATTACCATCTCGACCTGTCGCGTACTATAGTTCAATATAACTGACCTGAAAATTCTTTCTTAGCGGGAGTCTACGTAAAGAAATGAAAGAATCTCCATACGAAATCTCAAGTTTCTTGATATGTCAATCGCCCAGTTTTTATCCCTTCATATGTAAACTAGATGATGCCCGCGACTTCGTCCGCGTGGATTTAGGAAAATCTCGTGGGAACTCTTCAATTTTCCGGGATAAAAAGTAGCCTATGTCCTTCCCCAGAATATAAGCTATCTCTGTACCAAATTTCATCCAAATCGGTTGAACGGTTGGGCCAAGACAGACAGACAGACAGACAGACACACTTTCGCATTTATAATATTAGTATGGATAATAAATTTTAAAAATATATTTTTTAAACTAGCTGACCCGCCCCGGCTTGGCTCGGGTGGAATTTGGAAAATCGTCGAAGGGGTTGAATTTCCAAAAATCCTGGTTTATTTCTTTATTTGTGACCGAAAACCCAAATATCAATTTTCATGGAAATAACTTTAAAAATGATCGACTTTCATACAAACTTCCATCCACTTAGGGGCGGAATTTCGAAAAATCCTTTCTTAGTGTATACCTACCTACTCTTTACAAAGAACACATGCTCCAAGTTTCATGTCTCTAGGACCAGCGGTTTTTGCTGTGCGTTGATATATAAGTCAGTCAGTCAGTCAGTCAGTCAGTCAGGACTTTGAATTTTAATATATACAGATTATTGAAGAATAGGTACAAGGCATAACAATTAGGTAAAACTTTAGAAGGTACAATTTAGAAATTAAATTCAATTTCGTGTATAGGTAGTCTAGGGCGTGCACAGGGTTTGAAGCTAGGGTAGGCATTACTTAGGTAGGAACCTGTTTACTGGCAGGTCATAATGAAAAATATGCATTGAGCTTACAACTGGGGTAAGCAGTGCATTTATGTCTCTATGACCTGCACGCTACTGCTAGGTACCATCGAGTAGGACGGACCGGTCCCCAGGGTACGGTACGGTACGGACGATTTCATTTTATAAGTTTTAAAACGAATTTTCCCATTGGAAGATAGCAGTACAAGTTATTGCCTGGCTACACTGTAGACTAGCGGGTGGCCCGCCACTTCGTACGCGTTGATTTAGGTTTTTAAAAATCCCGCGGGAACTCTTTCATTTTCCAGGATAAAAAGTAGACTATGTCCTCCCCGGGATGCAAGCTAACCCTATACCCAATTTTATCAAAATCGGTTAAACTGTTGGCCCGTGAAAAGCTAGCAGACAGACAGACAGACACACTTTCGCCTTTTATAATATTAGTGTGGATTTACTCCGACTTTGCTTTGGTTAGGCATCGCCAAGTTCCGTACCCGTGCGTAGTCGAAATTCCACGGATACGTACAAAGCGATTTGCCTCCCATTTCTAATCCGAACCGCTAAGATTTGGAACACCCTTCCAACATCAGTTTTCCCCTCCAATTATAATATGGGTACCTTCAAGTTGAGAGTGAATAGGCATCTTCTAGGCAAGCGCGCTCCGTTTAGGCTGCATCTTCACTTGCCACCAGATCTGATTGCAGCCAAGCGCTAGTCTATACATTTAAAAACAAATGATTTTCAGTCTAGGCTCTAAATTTTATTCATCAGCGTTACTCTCAAGATTAACTGTGAAACGTGTAATTTGCATCCACCTTGCGTCGTTAATTAAATAACTGGGTGTACCCCCCCCCCCCCCCCCCCCCCCCCCCGCCGTGCAGTAACATCTGTGCTCGAGTCTGAATCGCTGAGCATGAATTTCCTTGAAATAACGCAACTTGCACTTGTAGCAATGCTCGCTTGCTTACGTGTCGTCTTAATTAAGATCCACGAGTTACTTACTCATAGTTACGTTTCGGAGAAATGATTATTATTTAAGTTGTTGGTATTTGTACTGAAATAAATGTTTTAATTTTTTTTATAATCATCATTTTTTTAAATAGAATATCAGGCAAGGTGACTAATATTCCCCTTTCCCCTCCAATTAAGCGTACAACTTGTGCTAGGAGTAGGTACGGCAATAGTGCAACGGTTGGAATTTTAACCGGCGACCTTTCGGTTTTCAGTCCGCTCCTCTAACCGTTGAGCTATCGAGGCTCTAGCTCACACTACTAGGACTACACTAATTTCAAATCTCAGTGGACAGGTTGCCTTAAGGGGACTCAGTTCAGTGCTTTCTTCATACAAACGTAGGAGGGAAATTACAACAATATTCGATATTGTACGCACAAAACTAAGAATTATATCGATTTATCTCGTCATTATCTAGGTTTATTGATATATAAAACATTGAAAAAAATATTGATTTAAAAGTTACGCGGCTCAAAAGATTCCTATTTTAACAGTAAATTTATATTAACAACTTTGGGCGTAAATAAATAAGATTCGAGATATGAAAATTCTAAAACAATTTATCATTAGACGTAGTTTATTTATTCATTAGTTGAAATAACTTTACTTTGCAAACATAAATTCAGCAGTTTTTTCTCAAAAATACTTTTCCTAAACCCTTTTCGCGCGCTTGATTTCAGTGAAAATCATCGTGCCTCTCAACTTTCCCATACAATGTCAAGTGAAAAGCAAACACGTTACCCACGTGCACTGCCAAGTTCGGTCGAGCGTCCTGCGTCACCTTAAGAAAGGATTTTTGGAAATTTCACCTCTAAGGCACCCTACCCTGCCTTAGCTTGCACCTTTTTTTTATTCATTATAGGCGCACGCTTGACCACGATTGCAGCTGATGGGAAGTGATGATGTGGCATAAGATGGGACGTTTGCCTAGAAGGAGCCTCTTTTGTTTTAAAGATATCCGGATTATAATTGGCAGGAAACACTGATCTAGGAAGAGTATTCCAGACCCCAGCCATGCGTGTAAGGAATGATGACGCAAAGCGTTTCGTACGCGAAGATGGGATGTTGACGACATACGTGTACCTACCTTGCTTAGAGGTGAATGAAAGTGTAATGTAAAATAGCCATGACCTTATAGAAACTAGGAGTAATTCTGTTCTGTCGGTTCAGTATTTAAATATTAAATGCAAATTGAATCTACGGTACGTAAGGTGAAATTACTCTGAATTATTGAGGGCAGGCAACGATTACAAAAAGGAAGGTTACTGGCTACGTAAATGCGCAGAGTTCTAAATGAATATTGTATGCAAAGGGAACGGACTTGGTAAAGCAAAGTATATTTTCCTAGTGCGTAAAGAATTACTTCTCACTTTTCGTGTCAAATTTCATCTCAAAGGTACGATTTTAGCCCTTATTTCAAACTCAAATTATTTATTGAGAATTGGTAAAATTTTACGCTTCCTGATTGTAAATTTTTATTTGTAAGATGATATGATATAGTGGTGATAATTAATACGTACTTAAAACTAAAGCTACGAGGGTTCCAAACGCGCCCAGATCTGAGAAGAGCCCATAACAAACTCAGTCGGGTATTCTTTTTATTATCACCACTTTACAAAATCACTGAGAACTAACACAAAGCTGTTAAGCAACTCATTCCCAAGCTTTCTTATCATTCAAATAATCCTTTACATTGTAATAGGATTTTTCAATAAGTTTACATTTTATGAAAACTTTGAACTTGTTGAGAGACATCTCCAATATGTCTTCTGTGCGCCCCGCGAGAAAATTTTGTCTACGCATTATCTCGTGTTTTTTCATACAAATAAGACGAGTAAATGCGTAGACAAAATTTTCCCGCGGTGCGCATGTTAGGCGTGCTGGAAGCTTATTATAAAAATGTATAGAATTTTAAAGGTGAACCGTACTTTTCACTTCAGGTTAATAGAGTTAAAATGGCGCGTGAGAAGTCATTTTGTACGGACTATACATGGATGTTTTATAGAGTTCTGTATAAAGTTGATTTGGAATAGAGATAGCTATCTCTATCAGGATGCAAGGGACATTGACATAGGCTACTTTTGGTCTCGGAAAATCAAAGATTCTACGGGATTTGTAAAACCCTAAATCCAAATTCCTAAAAGGCTGGCAACGCATCGGCGGTTCCTCTAGTGCTGCAAATGTTCATGGACGGCGGTAATCACTTAACATCAGGTGACCCGCATGCTCGTTTGCTCGCTATCTCTATTTAAAAAAAAATGTAGAGATGGACATAGACTACTTTTTATATCGGAAAATGAGTTCCCAAGGAATTTCAAAAACCTAAATCCTAAGTTCGTAGTATAAGTCGTAGGCATCATCTAGTGACAAAATAATTGTAAGCAATCCCAGAAGCCTTGTATTCAACTTAGGTATACTTCCATTTTCCTACGTTTTTCAGTCGTCAATAATTCAACGTAATTTCGCTTACCGTAGTCGTCTTGTAGGTGGGTAGCGTAGATTCAATTTGCTAGCAAAATTTAGGACGGGACGAAATTAAATGATAAAAGTTATCACATACTAGCGCTGTTCTGGGATATTAGAATGATGATTTGATGGGAGTGAGGTGGTGATTGTTAGACTTCCTTAAATTATTTCGTGCAAACCTTCCAACATCAGTTTTCCCCTTCAATTATAATATGAGTATCTTCTAGGCAGCGCGCTCCATCTTAGGCTGTGTCATCAATTGCCACCAGGCCTGATTGCAGCCAAGCGCTAGTTCATAAATTAAAAAAATTATTTGCAGAAAAAAATCAGAGTGGTACCTCGGAACCACCATCAGAGTGAACTAGAGTGAGGAAATTTTTGGTTTGAATCCTAAATCGTGATCTATCAAATATTAGGCATGACGTGAAATCAAGGATACCTAGTCATTTCATAGCCTACCTAGCGACAAATATAGGTAACAATTGACGCCTGCCAGTGCAGGTGAAGGCTCGACGTTTCGTTACAAGTTTCCTAACTTTCATGGACTGTGCTACCTTCGTTTCATTTTTTGTCATAATCGGTCTTCATCCGTCAAAACCACGGAACAGAAAGAACAGTGGAAGTGCAATTCACCAAAATTACTATAGGAACCGCTGTCGCCAAACTCATACAAATATACCGATAGTCATATATTGCACTACAAAGAAACAAATCATTTGATTTGTCGTTTAAGTTTAGTCAAAACTAGCCTACGTCACAGATTTGGAAACAAACCCTGACGTTCTAGAAATAAGATTTATTTTGCTTTAGCGGAAGAACGTATTTACGAGCTATAGTCACACTCACGTCACACTAGATTCAATTGTCCAATTAATTCCGCTACTTGACCATAGATGGCGGTATTCTAAGTGGTAGCAATTATAAACTTAATTACGTTAAACATATGGTTGACATTTGCGTGATCGGTCGGTTTTTTTCCTCCTCAGCTAAGGCCGCACCACGTAGCTCAATGAATTACCTATCGATATCGATAGATACTCGTTATTTTGTTCATTCGCAAAAATAAAATTAAAAAGGTAATTATAAAATTGAATAAAAGTGCTGGTATGTATGCATGCCTTTTACAAGTATGCACAATAAATACTGCAACGTATGAAAATAGTTAAATTTTATTTATTGCCCTTGAAATATAACATATTTGTTAAGAAACTGGCGTTTCGAAAGTCTTATTTTTAATTTTAATAAACGGTGTATGCGAACATTTATGTATATATTTTTCGACTATTGCCTTCATCAAATCGGTAACGTGATTAGACGCAGGAATCTCCGAATCACTTTGTCTTTTTGAAGAACCTGGAGTGACCACATTTATCATTTTGTGGCTGAAACCAAAATTAAATTTTGAGAATAAATCCGTACTAATATTATAAATGCGAAAGTGTGTCTGTCTGTCTGTCTGTCTGCTAGCTTTTCACGGCTCAACCGTTCAACCGTTTTTGATGAAATTTGGTACAGCGATAGCTTGCATCCCGGGAAAGGACATAGGCTACTTTTTATCCCGGAAAGTTGAAAAGTTCCCACAGGATTTTTAAAAACCTAAATCCACGCGGACGAAGTCGCGGGCATCATCTAGTACCTATATAAAAATGAATAGGAGAAAAATTAATTAGTGTGTTTATGAATTAAATTTGATATTTAGTCAGTCAATCTTCATACAAAAATATAACTAAGAGGTGGTGTTGTTTTGTATTATAATATCAAGTATTTTCAATACTTACTGAAAGTAATAAAATAAAACAAGGTTACTTACTTGATTAAAAAACTTAACGATTTTCATTGATGGAAGCGCAGTAGGTTTCGTATATCTATATCCTTTATTTGATATTATAAAATCGACTTCTAAAAAAATGTTCAGAGCATAATATCATGCTTGATTTGGTTGGCATCCAATTAACTCTACCCGTTGCATCTATCCATTTCTCTTTGATGCTTGCATCTTTGGGAAACCTAAAAATATTTTAAATGAAGGTTAGAGGAACTACTGATGTCTATTTAGTGATCAATGCAACGTCTCACTCATTAATAAATTATAATTATTGCGTTACTATTTATTTATATCCTTGTATCGATATCAATCGATAAATTCAATATTCGACTTGGCCACATCACTACTTGAGTAGCGAACACGGAGCGAAGTACTTTCAGAATAGAATCAATCCAAAATAAACTTTATCGTAATTGTTTAAGGTTGATTTTGACTAACCGTTCTATTAAATATTAGTAAATTGAAATAAATTAAGATTTTATAGAAAACAATGAAAATCGTACTTACCGATGATACGAAACACCTCCATTTTTAAGATTTTTTCTCCTACTATCATTTTTACACTCCAAAACGGAACAGTAACATTGCTAGGGCAATATGAATTTGTCGCGAGACTACCAACTCCACGCGATGTTAGAACGCGACTGGGATCAGTTTTACGTAACTACGCTTAATTGTGGCACGCGTGCCACGCCTACTTAGCACTTCCACTGTTTTTTCTGTTCCGTGGTCAAAACGTCCGTGAAGAAGCATCCCTTAAAAAAATTTAGAAACCATTAAACAGAAATAATTGGAGAGACTTAGCAAATCTTTCCTCCGAAAGAAGAAAACCTTAATTTATTTTACGAAAATATCATTAGTCACAAAAATTTAATGGCGAGCTCTTAATTCTAATATCTAACGTTACGCATTATTAATGTTTATTAATAAAACATATTTTCTGGCAGATTTGCGGAATTCGTAGTAAATTATAACGACAAGGTTTGTTATAAATATAATTTGTGGAAACGAATCAATTTGGCACCGACACTGTTTTGCCCTGCGGTGTTCTTCTCTCGTGGGATATCGGGAGTGTCAGCAAAAAAATCAGTACTCTTATTATAAATGCGAAAGTGTGTTTGTTTGTTGGTTTGTCCTTCAATCACGTCGCAATGGTGCAACGGATTGACGTGATTTTTTGCATGGGTATAGATAAAGACCTGGAGAGTGACATAGGCTACTTTTTATCCCGGAAAACCAAAGAGTTCCCACGGGATTTTTAAAAATCTAATTCCACGCCGATGAAGTCGCGGGCTGCCGCTGCGCTAGTATTGAATATTTTTATTAATAAATAAATAGTTACTTTTCAAGGTTCCGTACCCGAAGGGTGACAATGACTATTACTAATACTCCGTCCCTCCGTCTGTTTGTCAGCGGGCTGTATCTCGTGAACAGTAATAGGTAGGTAGAGTGTAGAAGTTTTCACAGAATGTGTAAAACTGAATGCATAAAAATAGATAAAAACCTGTTTTAGAATGTACAGGTAAGCCCTTTCATATGATACCCCACTTGGTATAGTTATCGTACTTTGAAAACTGAAAACACTAATTATTTGTTCATGAACACAATTTAATTTTTTTGTGATGTTACCACAAATTCACGGTTTTCAGATTTATTGCTTCACTTGTGCTTTAAAACCTACCTACCTATCTATAGGTTTTCTTGGCAGACACGACAGACGGACAGACAGACGACAACGAAGTGATCCTATATAAGGGTTGCTTTTTATTTTGAGGTAAGGAACCCTAAAAAGTTAAAAATTTATGAAATTATATTTTCATTCTTTTTCTTTTTGCTAACGCTACCTACTGCTGTAGCTTTCCGGCACGCACTTTCTTTGATCTCTCAGTCTGAAGGAATGTTTCCTTAATTTTTTTGGATTTTTTGTTGTTAGTCTTTATGTAGCTAGGTTTTGTGCTGTTTTGTTTATATTGATTCCAATGTCGCAAGGAAATTTCTTTCAAAATAGCACTCTGGTAAATCATGTTTTAATTATTTATTACTAGCTGATGCCCGCGAGTTCGTCCGCGTGGATTTAGATTTTTTTTTAATCCCGTGGGAACTCTTTGATTTTTCGGGATATAAAGTAGCCTATGGTACCCATGCAAAAAATCACGTCAATGCATTGCACCGTTGCGACGTGATTGAAGGACAAACCAACAAACAAACACTTTCGCATTTATAATAAGGGTACTGATTAACCAGATGATGCCCGCGACTTCGTTCACGTGATCGAACCCCTGACCTGCGATTAGGAGGCGGACGTCTTAACCACTAGGCTATCACAGCTACTGCCACGTTCATTTCTATACTGTAATAGATAGTTGAACTGTTTCAACTGAGTGCCCAAACTTTATGGAGTAGGTACAGCAAATGTCCAAACTATAGCGATGCTCGGTGCATTCTAAACTGCAAAGTTCGGGGCGCGTTGCCGCCATCTTGGATAACATGGTAAGTGGTAACACAATGACAGTAACTTGATAACTTCCCTGGGCATTAACTTACACTCGAGGATTTAATTCATAATCAAGATATTCCTAGTGGTTAGGACGTCTAAAAAAACGGACGGTTAAAAAAAAAACCGCGAGTGAGTCCCACATACCCGCCCTTGTGCGGGATGCCTCATAGCATTTTTACCAGCGGGGAAAAAAAGCGGCATGGCATTGCGTTGGTAAACTGAGTAATTTCGTATATGTATGTCTTTTATAATATATGTAGGTATGTAGTTATATATATATATGTATATGTATTTCTATTATGGATTGTATATATATTGATATTTATAATAGTTATGTATATGTATGATAGTTATGTATGTATTACTGAAATAGTTAATTGTATTATATAATATTATACTACTTCATTTTTCTGTATTGCGTGTAAGTACTATCCTACACACCTAGTTTCTCCTTTCACCAAAGGTTGCCTGGTAGAGATTGCTGTGAGCAATAAGGCCGCCTTTGTATACAATTATTTTTTAGTTTTAGTTTTTTGTAATAGTTATGTAATATTTTTTGTGTGCAATAAAGTATTTCTATCTATCTATCTATCTATCTATCTATCTAATTTCGTCTGCGTAAGTGATTGATATGTAATATTATCTATACGAATGCTAGCTGGCTGAAAGCCGAATTTTGAATGTCTTAATATCGGTAAACACGAATCCTAAGATGTTATGTTCTCTGTCTACTTTCTCAAATAAACGAAAAATACGTAATCTGAACATTAATATGCCAAATATCATTAGAGGTAATGGATTTCCCTTTCTCTTGTACACAAAGTGAAATGTGTTTGCATATCGGATATATAATACCCAATATATTCTGGGTGATTAGAAATCCATACTAATAATATTATAAATGCGAAAGTGTGTCTGTCTGTCTGCTAGCCTTTCACGGTCCATCCGTTCAACCGATTTTGGCGAAATTTGGTACAGATATAGCTTGTATCCCGGGGAATGCGAAATGGTATGGAATGGTAAATGCGAAAGTGTGTTTGTTTGTTGGATTGTTGGTTTGTTGGTTTGTCCTTCAATCGCGTCGCAACGGTGCAACAGATTGAAGTGATTTTTTGCATGGGTATAGATTAAGACCTTTAGAGTGACATAAGCTACTTTTTGTCCCAGAAAATCAAAAAGTTCCCACGGGATTTTTAAAAAATCTAATTCCACGCGGACGAAGTCGCGGGCATCAGCTAGTAATATTATAATAGTATAGAAGTATGTATTTTGTTGTATGTTTCCATGTGATCAGGGTTCACATTCTGTTAGATAACAATTTTTTTTTTTTTTTTTAAAGAATATTAGCCATATTAAATTACTAACATTCGCCTTTCCTCTCCAACTAAGCGTCAAGCTTGTGCTAGGAGTAGGTACGACAATAGTGCAACGGACGGGGTTTGAACCGTCGACCTTTCGGTTTTCAGTCCACTCCTATACCGGTTGAGCTATTGAGGCTCAAATATCAATGACAGACAGACGTATCGCATGTTTATTTATGTTCGGAGCGGAGTACATTCGCTTTGAGATGAATTCAGACATTCAGATCGTATGCGTTCACTATCTGTTACTTGAAGCAGGCAACGTCGGCCAAATAAATTACCTACGTTTTATCATGGACTTGAATATACTACGTAATGTTCTGAGATAGAGTATTACGGCTGAGGTAGAGTATGCAATCCTACTTAATATTATAAATGTGAGTGTGGATGTTTCGATGTTTGTTACTCAATCACGCAAAAACGGCTGGTCATATTTGGACGAAATTTGGAATGAAGATAGATTTTACCCTGGATTAACACATCATCATCATGATCAACCCATCGCCGGCTCACTACAGAGCACGGGTCTTCTCTCAGAGTGAGAAGGGTTTGGCCATAGTCTACCACGCTGGCCATGTGCGGATTGGTACACTTCACACACCTTTGAGAACATTATGGAGAACTCTCAGGCATGCAGGTGTCCTTACGATGTTTTTCTTCACCGTTAAAGCAAGTGATATTTAATTAATTAAAAACGCACATAACTCCGAAAAGTTAGAGGTGCGTGCCGGGAATCGAACCCCCGACCTCCGATTGGAAGGCGGAGGTCCGAACCACTAGGCTATCACAGCTAGTTATCTATATATGTAAAAGAAAAAGCTGACTGACTGTTCTATCAACGCACAACTCAAACTACTGGACGGATCGGGCTGAAATTTGTATGTTCACTCTGTACTGAAGCCACTATTAATGCCATCTAGAAGCGACACTTTTTGATATGTATTTAAAATTATCTAGAGAGTAGTAGTTGAATGTTAAACCCCCTTACCGATTTTCAAAAATTTCACTCGAGCTATGCCGATTGCAATTTTATTGCACCTCAGTGTAGAGTATAGACGCGCGACTCGCGAGCAATACGGCGCGACCACTTGTAGAAATGGAACCCAATAACATTTGCGTCGGACGACGACGTTTACTCGAGATTTTTATTAAAATTCCCCTTTCCGGAGTCGACGGCCCGGACACGTGTCGAAGAGAATTGCTTTTCCTTTTATTTTGCTACATTATAATAATAATTTCTATCTCCTCATATTTCCTTTATAAATTCAAGTGCCGGTCATAAACAGAGAATTAATTTTTAACTGCAGTCCGTTGAATACAAAGCTGTTTCACGTTAGTCGCGAATTTTTCATTGCTGAAATTAAAAGTATCTAGAAAGTTATTTCCAACTAGCTTATTCCCGCGACTTCGTCCGCGTGGACTACCCTAGGGGCCTAGATCCCTATTACTAAAGCCTTCGTTGTCCGTCCATCCGTCCGTCTCGTGAACCGTAATACCTAGAGAGTTGAATTGTTTACAGAATGTGCATATTTTCTATTGGTGCTATAACAACAGATTATAAAAAGTTCAATATTACTACCACCACGGAAATTAAAAAAAAACATTAAAAAGTGTTAGTTCTTGTACGGAACCCTTCCTTTCTTTTTTTTCGGTGAGAACTGTGTGTGTTAACAAAACTGCCATACATTTCCCAAGTTAGCGCGCTTCTATCTTAGACTGCATCATCACTTACCACCAGGTGAGGTCGCTGTCAGTCGCAACCAAAGGCTCATTTGTAATGGAATAAAAAAAACCTAAATCAATGGCAAGTCGCGATCAAAAGCTAGTTAGAAATAACTTTCTAGATACTTTTAATTTCAGCAATGAAAAATTCGCGACTAACGTGAAACAGCTTTGTATTCAACGGACTGCAGTTAAAAATTAATTCTCTGTTTATGACCGGCACTTGAATTTATAAAGGAAATATGAGGAGATAGAAATTATTTTTCTATTTTCTCTCTCCGTTTCTTTTCTCTCCGTTAAATTGCCCGAAGCGGAGAGCGGAGGCTCGTTGGATTCCGGGGGATGCAGTTTATAATTGAGGACTCTTTGGTCTTTATTGTGGTATAAATTAGATTTTATTTGTATCAGAATGGGTTCTGCATTTAGTTGTTATGATTTTTCGAATAGAAGCTCTTCTTTTACCACTTATATTTATTTATTTAAATATCTTTATTGCTTAATAAAAAATACAAGATATGTTACTTTAAAACAAAGGGCGATCTTATCACTACAGGATCTCTTCCAGGCAATAGATCCAGCTGCGAAAATTCAAATTTTAGATAGTTTTTCGGAAATAGTAGACTAATCATACATCGAAGGATTATGGTCATGAGTTGGGGGGAGGGGGGGGGGCAATGCACGCACAACAGACGGCAACGTTTAAGTGCGGAAACCAGCCCAGAGCGAAGAAGAAGAAACTTCCGATGTATGATTAGTCTACTGGTTTTGAAAAACTACCTAAAATTTGAATTTTCGCGGCCGGATGTATCAAACCAATGGTCAGAGCGTCGAGCCCGATCCCAGGAGACGCGGATTCGATTCCTGCCTGTCCGCAATTTTTGATATGTATTTAAAATTATTTCGCCTTTATAATATTAGTGTGATTAATGGTATATTTTCTGTTGTTTCAGGACGTGGTACACACGATCAGCTCGCCGCACGGGCAGGTCCAGAGGATCGTCGTGTTCAAGAAGAACGGCGTGCAGGCGATGGTTGAATATCCTTTACTATATAGAGCCAGTCAGTTTACTACATAATTATAAATACATATCAAAAATTGCGGACCGGCAGGAATCGAACCCGCGTCTCCTGGGATCGCGCGATAGATATTACACAAAACGTGACTTTCATACTGGCAGCTCGAATAACAAATAACATTAAAAAAATAACAAATAACATAAAAAGTACCTAAACCTCTTAGGCGAATAGCGTGAATCATAAAACTGGGTGGTATATTTTTCACCGCCTTGGGTTATGATTGGCGCGAGTGGTAGCGTGGCGGGTTCACAAGCGAAGTGATTGCTGTCTTCTTAGTATACCTATAGTACGTATTAGATCGAGATGGCAATCGAGGAGGGAAAGCCCCGCACACCCGCACAGCCTCCGCGCTAACCCAGTGCGGGCGAGCGCGGGTGACGTGCGGGTATGCAGGGCGTCTCCCTGCCTCATACCCCGATTACCAATTATTTTTAAGTTTGGCATATTTTTTCGTTTTGCTGAAGTGATTTCGGACTTCAATTCTGAATCATTTATGGAAATGCGTTTGTTATGTTAAAGACTACTCTTAGTAGTATGATTAGGGCTCGACTTTGCTGAGATTTTTTATTTATAGACTAGCGCTTGGCTGCAATAAGACCTGCTGGCAAGTGAGCATGCAGCCTAAAATGGAGTGCGCTTGTCTAGAAGATGCCTATTCACTCTTGACTTGAAGGTACACATATTAAACTTGATGGATTTATTTAAGACGCTGTCACTGCAACCGCACCCTAACGAGCTACCGCAATGGCCCATATCGTTAGCAGTAAAAAGGGGATATAAATAAACACGCCTTAATGTTTGATAGTGGCCAGTTTTCTTTTTATAAAAAAATATACATAGCCATATTCATACCTGTTCTATTCAGGCATTCGAAATTGAGTCTTAAAATAATTACAATATCATTGAAATTACTCTATCGAGTAAAATTGGTTTGTCTTTTTTTATATTGAAAAGTAAGTCTTAATGTAAATGGAATATGATTGAAGTTAGTCTGCAAAATAAACGGGTAGTATTTTGTATCCGAATGGAGGACAACAGGTGGATAATATAATGGGGAAATGGGTTATGAGGCTTCTTTTTACTGTGCGATTACGATACGATTGCGATACGATATCTAAGTAATATAGAGGCAAAGTTATAATTTTGGATGTAGGGTGTAGGTAATCTCCGAAACTAATGATCCGATTCTGAAAGTTATTTTACTCATACGTATTATGTAGAGTACGCGGCCGAAAATAATGTACATCGGCCTTTAGCATGACATTTCGGGTTTGTAGAGCGTTGTCTCTGTCACTCACAGCTAAATGACGTTTTGCCGGTTTCAACGATAGAGACAATGCGCTACAAATCCGCTATCTCCTTTTAAAGGTCGATGTACATTACTTTCTGCTGCGTACTATAGATAGCTGGATTATACCCGAATGTTATCCATACTTAATATTATAAATGCGAAAGTGTATCTTTCTATCCGTCTGCTAGCTTTTCACGGCCTACCTACTTAACCGATTTTGATGAAATTTAGTACAGAGTTAGTTTACATTCCGGGGACGGACAAAGGCTACTTTTTACCCCGGAAAATCAAAGAGTCGTACCCACGGGATTTAAAAAATCTAAAGCCAAGTCAAAATCTAGTCTTTTGTGTATTCATAACTTTGGATTTATCTTGTTTGTTGTTTCTGTTCAGGCCTTTATAGTTCGTTCTGGAATGATATTGGCATTGACATCTTAAGCACTATAATAAAATCGGTATCGGTTTTAATATTTAAAGTTTATTTTGAACTTTATTGCCTAAGAAATAAGAGGCAATTTAACTAGGCGAATTACTCAATAGGTAAAAGGCTATAAAATCTAAAGATATGTTGTTGAACAAATATCGTTTAACAATCCTGAATGAATGAGTTATGTACGAGAATGTGTTTGAAGATTTAGCCTATTTTCAAAATGGGAGGTTCACATTTCTACATGATATTGTATTTTATGTTGCACTAAATGATACCCGCGACTTCGTTCGCGTGGATTTAGGTTTTTCAAAAATCTCGGGGAACTCTTTGATTTTTCGGGGTAAAAATATCGGGTTATGTTCTTCCCCGGGATGTAAGCTAACTATGTACCAAATTTCATCAAAATCGGTAAAACTGTTAGGCCGTGAAAAGCTAGCAAACAGACAGACACACTTTCGCATTTATAATAATATACTAGAAGATGTCCGTGACTTCGTCCGCGTGGATTTAGGTTTTTCAAAAATCCCGGGGGAACTCCTTAATTTTCCGGGATAAACAGTAGCCTATGTTCTTTCCCGGGATATTATAAGCTAACTCTGTACCAAATTTCATCAAAATCGGTAAAACTGTTGGGCCGTGAAAAGCTAGCAGACAGACAGACAGACACACTTTCGAAATTAGTATGGATTAAGTATGGAAGTATGGATTATAGATAATACAGAAGTTTCAAATTTAAGTTATATTTCAACAGATTACTAAACTAATAAGATCTATTACCTCGCGAATAAACCTCAAACAAATTGCTATTTAATATATTATTCGCAAATCTAGGGAATAGTGAAAATCATGCAACCGAGCGAGCTTAAATCAAACAAATAAAACGGTTTCAGCGCTTGATTTACGTTTGAAGCGTTTGAAAAAATGTATGGCGATGAAATATTGTGAGCACGTGGTTTATAAATACCGACCGACACTTACACCGTAGAGTAACGATAGAGTAACGTGTTGCAGGTGTGGTATTCGTTCAAGTTCTTCATGATCTTTTTGAAGTGAAAACTTTTTGGTACTGTTGCGCTTTGAAACTTGATGAAACAAAAACCTGTCACTTAAAAGAGACAACATATTATGTACATCTTTAGGATTTAGCTTGCGAGAGAATAAGATAGAATAGTTACATAATAAAGTTTTTCGTGGTGTTTCGTATTATATCATACTTTAGTTACCATAAAGCCAACATGAAATAGATACATAATTATTTATTTGCCAAGACAGAGATGCTAAATTAATGTCGAGTTGTCATATTGTAAATCGTGATACATTATGAATAGACTCTCCACGAAAGGTCGATATTTTTCACTAAGTTTTGGAGCAGTTTTCACGCAAAAAGTAGCTCTGTTCAATTGTTATAGTTATCCGGAATTTAAGTTTTCTTATACCACTATTTCCTATTCACTTTGTCAGCAGTGTTCAGTCACAGTATGAAAACAGACACAGTAGTTCGAAGCCTTTGATCTCGTGGTAAATGACGACCACGATGACCCTTCAACATAGGGTTCTAACTACTTAGGCCAGTTTGGGTCGCTACTTCGTCCCGCAACTACCGCAAGATTGCTCTGTCTAGATGGCTTCATCGAACCCCGTTATGTAATATCATATTATTCATTATCATAAAGTTCAAAATGTTGTAAAAAGATAAATTTGAGACTCTGTTTAGTTATGTACCCGCGAACAACGTATTTTGTTTCCCCCGAATTACACCACGGTGTAAGATGCAGACTGTCTCAATGATCTATATCAAGGTCAGTCGTCCACTGACCCGCGCGCGAGGCAGACGTGAAAAAAGTTTATATCTAGTTCAAATTATTCCAATATTTATTGTTTAGAGTACGCTATCTTTCATACGTTCGTTATTTGTTCACGTTTTCAATGAATCTAATTTCAGCGATTTAGTTTTCCGTAGTTTATTCGCCCCGACTTCGCATAAGGGGAACTTTTGAAAATCCTTTCTTAGTAGTGGAAATCTACATACAAAATCTAGCAACTGATTGTTCACAAGCTGAGATAAGCTGATGCCCGCGATTTCATCCGTATGGATTAAATTTTTTAAGGGTCCTTTTAAAATTTCTATTATAACGTTTCTTAATGGGGTCATTACAGAGAGAACCTAAATGTAAAACCTCAAGTTTCTAGACCTAGGGGCGGTTTGGACTATATGTTGGTAATAATATATCTGTTAGCATCGATATAAATGACAAGATATGCTCAAGCGAACAAAATTTTTCACGGTTTTGGAACCGAATAAATCAGCGCCACCAAAACTAATGAACGACCCGTTTGAAATCAAGACGTCACTGAGGTTGCATTGGTGCTAAAGCACCACTGAGTCGGTGCCATTTTGATTGTTCAATGGCCCTGTCCATACGAACTACGAAGTAATATATAAGTCAATGTCTGTTAGTTATTTTTTTCTTTTTAAAATACAATATAGTGATAGGCGATCTTGCATACGTTTCACTATTTGTTCACGTTTTCAATAGAACTAATTCTAGCGAGTATTTTCCAATACACGTGGTATTGGAAAACTTTCAGGTTTTATTTTTAGGTCGTCTTTTTCGACTCGTATTCATAACCTGAACTACTCTACTTTTTCGTACCATCACAGGACTGACTGACTGATCTATCAACGCACTGCTCAAACTACTGGACGGATCGGAATAAAATTTGGCATGCAGATAGCTATTATGACATCCGCTAAGAAGGGATTTTTGAAAATTCAATCCCTAAAGGAGTAAAATAGTGGGTTGAAATTTATGTAGTCCACGCGGACGAAGTCGCGAGCATAAGCTAGTTAAATAATAAAGTTCTCCACCTAAACGTTATAATATTATGCATCCATAGCTGGCAACTGTTTGTTTGGAAACTTCGCGTGGCAACTTTTCATGATGTAACTTTTTACGGTGTAATTATTTTTTTTCCCTTTTCGGCGACGGACGGCGGTTTTATTCAAATTTGCCCAAAGTTCCGACCGAAATTACACTCGCTATGGTCGGAGACTTTGACGTTAGGGGCGGAAGTTTGTGATAGGAGAAGCGGAAGGAATATTTCATGCTTTCATATTAATATATTGAAAGGAGGCGAGAAAACGCGTTCGATTTTGTTAATTCTTATTCTAAAAAAAAAAAAAAAATATTTTATTACATAATGATAGTTATTCAGTAGTAGTTGCATAGTTTAGTTAAATTAAAATTAAAAAAAAACATCGTAGAAACCTTCTCAGAAAAACGCGCAAGCGACATGATTTATCCAGCGCTTTAGACCTTCTGGAGTTGGGTTTTCACTCATGATTTCATTTGCAGTCCGCGGTAACAAGGTCGTTTTGGCCGCGTATGGTGCGCTTCTTATAATTATTATTATTATTATTTTATATCTCTCATTTCTTTATTTTTCTCATTTTTATCATATTTAAAAAAAAACAAACAATAAAATAACAGAAGCAACAAAAAAATTAAAGTAACAGTAACAGAAAATCAAATAACAGGAACAACAGAAATAAAATAAAATAAGATAAAGAACAGATTATAAAGTAACAGAAACAAAAAACGATAGAATAACAGAAACAACAGAAATTAAAATAACAGGAACTACGAAAATTAAAGTAAGAGGAACAAAAAAAAAAAAACTATTATTATTTATTATTATACCATAATGTGCACTGTCCTTACAGGGTAGTACTAATGCGACAGAATAAATAATATAATAAATGGTTATAAATTTTTCTTATACAGTTGCCATAGTAATTTTTTTTTAAATTGTAGCCTTGGGATGATGTAAGGATTCTAACAATACCCTATACATCCAAATCTGTTCAGGTATATTTTAGAAGTTATGGTGGAACTAGCTTATGCCAGCGACTTCGTCCGCGTGGACTACACAAATTTCAAACTCCTATTTTATCCTATTAGGTGTTGAATTAAAAAAATCCTTTCTTAGCGGATGTCTGAGAAAAAGAAACTTTTTTATTGCAGTTGTGTAATAAAAGGAAAATCGCTCGCTTATGGCTCGGGTCGCAATCTTAATGATATGATGAGATGTAAAACCTTCGCTAGCGGTTGATGGTCTGAAACGTTGAATGATAGCGGAATCTCTTCGATGGTAATCGCCGTTTGATATCACGTCGCCGTCGCCATCTGCCCGGTTTAGCTAATGCAGTTTGAAGATTTTACTCTCACATTGTGTATCTCATGTATTTAAGTACGTGTCTTTTCAGCCTAGTGTTGTATAGAAGCAGGCGTTACTTTGCATGATATACAATGAACCAAAAACTAAATCTATATATATAAAAGGAAAAGGTGACTGACTGACTGACTGACTGACTGACTGACTGACTGACTGATCTATCAACGCACAGCTCAAACTACTGGACGGATCGGGCTGAAATTTGGCATGCAGATAGCTATTATGACGTAGGCATCCGCTAAGAAAGGATTTTTGAAAATTCTACTCCTAAGGGGGTGAAATAGGGTTTTGAAATTTTGTAGTCCACGCGGACGAAGTCGCGAGCATAAGCTAGTTTTTTATAATCTGCTGAAACAGGTCGAATCTGTATGGTGCAACATGCAGCATGCGACATGCACCGCCCACCCTCCCACTGCTAAACATGCAGGAAAAACCAGCCACCAGGCAAGCAATACGCACCACCACCACTCTTACACCAATAAAGAAACTCACATGTACACACATACATGACAGTTTGTTCCGGCGCTTCTTTTGCTTGAAGCACGTTGGGCTTATGCTCAGGTGGAAGAAGCGTCGGGATAACCAGCTCTCAGTTATAAGATGTGATGTGTGGCACAGTTTGGAAAATAAAAGTTTTTCTATCTTTCTTTTACTTTCTTTCTTTCTTATATACCTACATGAACCCTGAAAACTTTGGGACACTCCTTTTTGGGCAGTCATGTAAAGAGATCTATTTATTACCTAAGACTTGTAAATTTTTTTGTGTATAAATCTTGCCAAAGCAATATGAACCTTAACCCATCGCCACAAGTTCGAGAGCATCGAGTCGGCGACGCGAGCGAAAGAGGCGCTACACGGCTGCGATATATACTCCGGATGCTGCACACTCAAGATTGAATTTGCTAAGGTGTGTACAACTACTTATTTTTTACTAGATGATGCCCGCGACTTCGTCCGCGTGGATTTCAGTTTTTAAAAATCCCGAGGGAACTCTTTGATTTTCCGGGATAAAAGGTAGCCTATGTCCTTCCCCGGTATGCAAGCTATGTCTGTACCAAATTTCGTCAAAATTGGTTGAACGGATGGGCCGTGAAAGGCTAGCAGACAGACAGACAGACACACTTTCGCATTTATAATATTAGTATGGATATTTATCTAATTGAGAAAGTATGTTTGTTTGTCCTTCTTTCACGTCCTAGCTAAGCAACCAATCGACTTGATTTTTGGCATGGAGATAGTTGAAAGGACGGAGAGTAACAATGAAAGAATTTTCAAAATGATTCAAATGATAAAGGAACTTGTATGTATAGTGATATTAGTCACAGAGAACTTATGATGTAAGAGCGAGCGAAGCGAGCTCGGGTCTTGGGGCACTCCGACTCGGATGGCTTAGGTTTTTTTTGTTTTGAAACCACGCAAAAAATGATATGTTTTCGGAATACGACGTTTTTTATCTGATTAGTTCTTGAAACGTTTTTGTTTAAATGATCATTTGTTATACGTTTTTTGTTAATCATTAGTGAACCCTTTTTTTTGCAGAATAATTTCCAGGCAAAAAGAAACAAAAAAGCCAAAATCGGTCACCTATCTATACTGCAAGGTCGAGATGGCAATCAGGGAGGGAACGCCCCGCACTCTCGCACAGCCCCCGCTAACCCGGTGCGGGTGACGTGCGGGGCGTCCACACGCCTCATACCCCGATTGTCATTTCGACCTGTCGCGTTCTCTAGTCACCGACATTTATTCAAGCATCCATATCGTTTCGGAATCTACGCTATAAAGCTCTCAAAGTTTCATCCAGCACCTTAATTGAAGCGGGGATAACTTTGAAAGTTAATAATCGATGTTAACGTTAACTTGGCGCTAACGGCTAACTGTAAACTGGTGCAATACGTGTTAAGTTTATACTTCGCTGGCTCCCGAACCGTTAAGTGATTGATTTAAGTTACAACTTATAAGTTATCCAATAGGGAAACGAAAGTTGTTAATTGACAGAGCAAAGCGAGGTCTCCGAGCATCTATATAAACGACAAGATATGGTCAAGCGAACAAAATTTTTCGCGGTTTTGGAACCAAATAAATCAGCGTGACCTCTTAGATACTAATAAATAAAATAAATAAATAAATAATATCTTTATGTGCAAAAAGATTTAGCACATAAGACTTTGACCACTGGCTCCCAAAGAAGTAGAAACTGTGTCATGGGAGCCAGTGCCTTCCCTGTTACATAAGCTTTTTCTAATTTACAAAACACTTATTGAGTATCAAACTAACTATTACTTAATAATAAATTCTAAATAAAACAAAAAAATAGATAAATAAATAAAATAAAATAAAAATTCACATGGCGTGAATGAACGACTTGTTTGAAATCCAGACGTCACAGAGGTTGCACTGGTGCTAAAGCACCACTGAGTCGGTGCCATTTTGTTTGTTCAATAGCCCTGTCCATACGAACTACGAAGTAATATATAAGTCAATGTCAAAGTCTTTTTTTTTAATTAAAGTTAGTCCTGACTGCAATTTCACCTGGTGGTAAGTGATGATGCAGTCTAAGATGGAAGCGGGTTAACCTGGATGGGGTATGACAGTTTTTTTTATTAAACCCCTTTGGTTTCTACAGAGCATCGCACCGGAACGCTAAATCGCTTGGCGGCACGGCTTTTCCGGCAGGGTGGTAACTAGCCACGGCTGAACCAAACCAGAAATTAAAAAAATCCGAATTTCCCCTGCCGGGAATCGAACCCCGGATCTTTCACTAATAAGACCACAGAGCTCACCACTGCGCCTGGGAGGTCGTCGGAAGTGTGGTTCATAAAAGCAAAACAAAAAACACGTTCTTTGTCTGGTGCGCTAATAAATATTCATTTATAATATTGTCCCCGAAACGTCCCCTACAAATCGCGTGGGGTCCGGAACGACCCTTTTGACACCGTTTAATATACAAAAGGCGCCGTAACTTCACTTCCGACGGAGAAAAACTCGCGCCGAAATCCTAAACGTGCCCTACAATGGGCATTTAATGGCGACGCGACATGAAAAATACATTGTTATTGTAAAATATCAAAAAATGTGCCTTTTGTAACGACTATTTTTCATTGATGAAAAGTGTAACAGCTATTTCGTGATTCTATTTTTACATTTTTATAAACTTCACTTTTCTGTTAAAGACTAGCTTACGCGACTTCGTCCACGTGGACTACACTTTCAAACCCCTATTTTACCCCCTTAGGGGATGAAATTTTAAAAATCCTTTCTTAGCGGATGCCTACGTCATAATTGGTATCTGCGTGCCAAGTTGCTAACTCCTTCCTTTTGATCGGATCCAAACTGGCGGGCTGTTTGACTTGTGGACGATCCCAAACTAACCGGCTCGTTAGAAAGCCTGGAATACCGTAGAGACGTAAGCTCTCTTTGCGTGTTCTATCGCCTCTATAATGGGGAGTTACTCCTCCTTTTTCTACAACCGCACCGCACGCCACCGCAAACAATTTCACCCTCACCACCTGGGTGTCTCGTCTGGTGTACTTCGACCGCCAGTTGTGCCAGATCCTATATATAGATTTGGAAAATGACATACTCGTAAGCTAAAATCGAAGAGGGATTTTGAAGAATCTAAATCTATGCGGCTTAGCAAGCTGAAGTGGCAGTGGGCAGGTCATGCCTGTCGTAGAGGCGATGGCCGTTGGAGCCGGAAACTCCTTGAGTGGAGACCGCGTTTAAGCAAGCGTAGTGTGGGACGCCCTCCAGCACGATGGACGACCGAGGTTGGCGGGAAGTGGCTGGACGAGGAATGCTGAGGACCGGGTGTGGTGGCGCTCTTTAGGGAAGGCCTATGGTCCAACAGTGGACGTCCACAGGCAGATGATGATGATGATGAAATCTATACGGACGGAGTGCGGGTATCAGCTAATTTACGAATACATATAAAAGAAATAACTGAAATTTTCCATTTGGCATGTTCAACATTACCCGAGGCTAGGCCCGTTTCCGGGAGGTCCCTTCCGTCGTATATTTTATTTTCCGCTAATCGGAAATTCGGAAGCGGGTGGCAGTGAGAGCGCCGAGTTTAACGCCATTTTTTGCTGCGCTGCAACATAAATTATATCCAGATAACTTGGTTTCTGTATCTGATTCAACATTTATAAATTGTGTAATTCATTTACACACACCTATTCATTTTTAGGTTTTTGTGCCTCAAAAGTTCGTCGTTGTCTTTCTGTCTATCTGTCTGTCTTCTACCTATCGTGTCCTATTTTTCTATTTTTTGATTATACATGTATGACAAACCGGCTTTACTTACGTATTTAGATGACTAGCTTATGCTCGCGACTTCGTCCACGTGGACGATATAAATTTCAAACCCCTATTTCACCCCCTTAGGGGTTGAGTTTTCAAAAATCCTTTCTTAGCGGATGCCTACGTTATAATAGCTATATGCATGCCAAATTTCATGGATATGGATAGTATGGATTAGGTAGGAGTTTGAAAATCAGTTTGGTAGTGAGATGAAAGCCCGAAGGTTTAAGAAAGGGCTTACCGCCAAGAGTCTCAACTTGTTTCCCCCACTAGTCGCTACTTGCCGGTTCATATATTTAAATTTCAAATTACGTCGTATCTACTTTCTCTATGCTTTTAAACTCCTCCCTCAATATGTAGTGAGCTCCCAAGCCGATTACGCAAACTGCTCAAGACTATGGAAATTGCTTTATATTTTACATAATACAATGAAATTTTTGAAACTATATCAGTACCCATCAGTACCTACAACCGTACCCTTATATAAATGCGAAAGTGTGTTTGTTTGTTGGTTTGTCCTTCAATCACTTCGCAACGGTGCAACAGATTGACGTGATTTTTTGCATAGGTATAGATAAAGACCTGGAGAGTGACATAGGCTACTTTTTATCCAAGAAAATCAAAGAGTTCCCACGGGATTTTTAAAAAACCTAATTCCACGCGGACGAAGTTGCGGACATCAGCTAGTATATTATAAATATGAAAGTGTGTTTGTTTTTTTTGTTTGTTGGTTTATTGGTTTGTTGGTTTGTTATTCTGTTGGTTTGTTGGTTTGTCCTTCAATCACATCGCAACGGAGAAACGGATTGACGTGATTTTTTGCATGGGTATAGTTAAAGACCTGGAGAGTGTCATAGGCTACTTTTATCCCGGCACATCAAATAGTTCCCACGGGATTTTTAAAAACCTAAATCCACGCGTACGAAGTCGCGGGCATCAGCTAGTATTTATCTAAATCCGAAAGTATGTTTGTTTGTTTGTCCTTCCTTCACGCCCTAACTAAGCAACCAATTGACCTGAGTTTTTGGCATAGAGTTCCCATGGGATTTTAAAAAAAATTATGTGATGAGTGACAACGCTCAACAAAGCCGAAATGTCATCCTAAAGGCTGTTGGAGAGCTATCGAAGGACCAATAATAATTATCAAAAATTAGGAAAAAGGGTGTTCAGTTGCTCAGAGTTTCCCAAAATCTACAACTTACAAAACTACCACTTACCGCTTGATTTGGAACGTCCAAAAATCACCAGCACACAAAGGGATGGGCACGGCACAGCACAATTGTCCACCGGTGGGGTAAAACGTGGGATTCGAATGTTTTTGTAGTTGTATATTTTACGCACGGCGTGGGAAGAACTCTGTATGTCTGTACGACGGTGACGCACGGTGACTTGCAACGGACAGTTAATGCATCACTTATGACGTGTGATGCGAATATATCAGTGCTATCCACCAATCAGGATAGTCCGGTGTTCGGCGCGAGAGTGGCTTGTATTGCTAGCTGAAAATCCTGAAAAACAACTGGCTTTACTGAACAAAGGCCAATGCACATTACTTTCGGCCGCGCACTGTATAATTATGATCATGAGAGACATATAGGTATATATACAGGCAGACACACTTTCGAATTTAATTTGTATGGAGATCGATATTAGGTATATAGATCCACTATTAGTGCGATTGGGCTGGCTGGTTCAATTTCTGCCGTAATTGAGTTAGGTGATAGATTGTTGTTGGCTCGGCTCATAGTCAATATATTACCTACAGATAGATTCATAACCAATAGACAGGCTCATTTATTTTCTAACTGGCTGATGCCCTCGACTTCGTCCGCGTGGAATTAGGTTTAAAAAAATCCCGTGGGAAACTGCTTGAGTTTCCGGGATAAAAAGTAGCCTATATCACTCTCCAGGTCTTTATCTATACCCATGCAAAAAATCACGTCAATCCGTTGCACCGTTGCGACGTGATTGAAGGACAAACCAACAAACAAACACCCTTTCGCATTTATAATGCAAATAAAGAATTATAATTTATAAGGGAGCTGACTGGATGATACGCGTGGATATAGGTTTTCATAATGCTTCGAGAACTCTTTCATTTTCCGGGACAAAAAGTGGGCTATGTCCTAAGTCAGGGTATACACTATCTCCATTCCAAATTTCAGCCGAATCCGTCTAGTAGTTTTTGCGTAAAAGAGTACCAAACGTACACACACGCACACACATACACATGTGCCTTTATAATATTAGTGTGACTAGATGATAGCCGACTTCGCCCGCGTGGTTTTAGGTTTTTTATGCGATATGCACCGCCCGCCCTCCCGCTACTATACATGCAGAAATCTTAATTTAACTATCTACAAAAATGGCACTGACTGATAACTTTAGAACTTAATCAATCAATAATTTTGATATGTTAAATTAGGGTATAAAAGATGATCACTTATGAAAACTTTATGTTTAACTAATTTTTTTTTTTTTTTTTAATTTGACTAACCAACAACATTTACACATACACAAGTATTTACATACAAAAGGATTTATAACTAAAGGACACATAGCATAAACGTTGACAACTGGCTAGTACAAAAGATTTAGGTACAATGATGTTATGACTTTAAAAGGCAGTAAAGTAAAGCAAAATGTAATAAGGAATTAGCACGTTAAATCGATTAAGTCTTATTACAAACTGATTAATTAGCTCCCTTTCGTAGGGAGACAATGACGTTACGACGAAAGCAGGTTGTCGTAGAATTAAAAATATTTAGCTGTCGATCTTTCTGATGAAGCGTATTAAATTGATGACAAATGCGATTGAGGAAAGAGTGCGTCGCAAAAACATTTCGCTTGCAAAACCGGCAAAATATTTACATTGATTGTTATTTCATGGCAAATAGCATGCATATTTATCAGCATCCATTCATAAAGCAGATAAGTCTGTCTCGAGTACTCTTGAGCTCGCATCGCAACATTTTGGCTGCACACACGACGATCGGATGGTTTCGGGGATTTGGCAAATGTTACCAACGGATAGACGCCGGCCTTGGTGTTGTTTATTGTTAGTAATTTGTTTGTATGTCTTACTTGTGGTTGCAAGTGCAAAAGTGACCTAACCCATAAATTTTTAGAAATAAGGGATTTGTAGGAAAGCAACCTAACGCACATTTTGTCATTTTCATGTCAATACTTGATGATGCCCTTGACTTCGTCCGCGTTGTATTAGGATTTTTTTCGTTTAGGAAAAATCGCGTGGGACCTCTTTGATTTTTCGGGACAAAAAGTAGCCTATGTCCATCCATGGGCTGAAAGCTAACTCTGTACCAAATTTCATCAAAAACAGTTGGGCCGTGAAAAGCTAGCACACAGACAGACATCATGATTACTACAGAGCACCGGTCCCCTCTTAGAGTGAGAAGGGTTTTGAACATGGTCAAATGCTGATTGGCAGACTTCACACACCTTTGAGATCATTATGGAGAACTCTCAGGCATGCAGCCTTCACCGTTAAAGCAAGTGATATTTAATTACTTAAAACGCACATAACACCGAAAAGTTAGAGTTGCTTGCCCGGGACCAAACCCCTGACCTTCGATTAGGAGGCGGACGTCTTAACCACTAGTCTATCACAGCTTTTACACTTCACTTTGCTTTCACAGCAGGCATACAGCATAATGCTGAGCTGGGACCCTTTTTTCGGGTTGTGCCACACAATATGACAGTTTGTTCCGGCGCTTCTGTTGCTTGTTCTCAGGTGGAAGAATATATAATAGCTCGGAGTAACCAGAGCTTGTGTGGCACAATTGTATAAATAAAAGTGTTTTCTTTCTTTCTTTCTTTTTTACTATGTTCATACATAATTATATGTATATATTAACATTAATTTGTTTGTTTTGTTTCAGCCTGAAAGACTGAATGTATTCAAAAATGACCAGGACAGTTGGGACTACACATGTAAGTGAAAAACATTATTTTTTTAATAAAATTATTGTGCTATACCTTTTTTGAAATGTTGCATAATACGCCAGTTTGATATTACTTACTTCTATACGTTTTATACTGGAATTCATAGTTAAAATAAGGGCTTCTTTAGGGGGCCATTCAGACTTGTTAATATTCAACCTTTATGCAATGCATTATGGTTGAATATAACACAATATGTCGTCTGAATGGTCCCCTAAAGAAGCCCCTATCTTGACTATGAATTTCAGTGATGGACTCTTACCATCAGATGAGTTCGCAGTCAAGTGCAAAACTTTTACAATAGATAAATCGCGACTTGACATTACATTTACAATAGAAAAAATTGGATGTCCTAATTTTTTTTACTGGCGTAGTATGTTAATTAATATAATATAAAGATCAATTATTTTAAGAGCATGTGAAGTTGATATAAAATTAATTAGTCTCAAGTTTGTTTTGATGAGAAAGATTTCATATAAGAATTGATCAATATATTATTATCTTATACTACTACAAATATTTTTGTAAATTTAAAATTATCTTATTTGAAGATCTTCTTTTTAAATCGATAAGTTCCCCAATACCTGCAGAAATGCTCGCCAGAGTTTGTATTGTATCTTCAGAGCCATAGAAAAACAAAAATTGAAAATGGTAGAAAAAAAACTTGAAACTATTTTTGTATATATTACTCTTTTTACTAAATCAGGATGTATATTTACTATCGTTTAAGAACTCGATTAATAAACCTTTGCATTTAAATATTATTAAATTACTTTTAAAAGAAGATCCTCAATAAACAGTTTTAATTGGCGCTGATTCTGTTGTTTTTCGCTAAACTAAATTTAGAGTATCTGCATCTTCTTCTTTTTAATATTGCTAAAAAAGGACGGAACATGAATTTTACATTCAAAGACTCTAAATTCTAGTGCACGTTACAAATTTAAACAAAAGGCTCGCGATTGGCAGCTAGAGTCACGAGGTTTGACGGCTCTAAATTAAACTTAAAACTGTTAAACTGTGTCTGTCCTTTTCATATTGTATTAAGTAAGAAGAGAATGCGAATGCTCTAAAATTTAGTTGTGCTCAGAATCAGCATTGTGTGTTTTAAATTTATGCATGTCAAATGTAAGTATACCGAAATATGCATGCTGTCTTTTTATACAAATAATCACATTATTTACTCAATAAACGATATTTACTCAAACAGAACTACAATTACTTAATTCAAACCACAAAACGACAATTCATTTACTGTACCGTCTTACGTTTAGTCACCCCCTATACTAAAAACCATCTTAAAAGTTAAGATGACTCTAGAATCTAGATTTGAATTGTGTCTAAAGTATATTTCAAACTACGGGATATAAATTATATTATAATCCGGTCAATATTGGCGTTCCCAACATTTGTACCAATGTTTAGAGTAAAAACCGGCCAAGTGCGAGTCAGGCTCGCGCACTAAGGGTTCCATATTACAGTCGTATGTTTTCGACATTTTGCACGATAATTCAAAAACTATGATGCATAAAAATAAATAAAAATCTGTTTTAGAATCTACAGGTAAAGCCTTTTCATATGATACCCCACTTGATATAGTTATGTTACTTCAAAAATTGAAAACACTACTTATTAGTTCATGATAACAATTTTTTTTTGTGTGATGTAACCCTAAGTTCACCCCTTATGTCTGCTATAAGACTGCCTGTCAAATTTCATGATTCTAGGCCAACGGGAAGTAGTCTGTTGGTTTCTTGACAGACCGACAGACAACAAAGTGATCCTATAAGGGTTTCGTTTTTTTTGAACCATAAAAAAGGCAAAACGTCGCAAAAGTAAAATCCTTTCGAAGTACAAAGAGTAGAGAGAGATAAAGTAATCCCATTCAGTATTCTTTTGAATGTGATCTTAATTCTGTCCGCTAACTATTATAGAATTATCGGAACATGAGCAAAAAGTTAACTGACGCTTAACGAGGGAGACGGCAAGAAATCGTAACTTTCAAAAGTGTTCCATCCACTTTTTAAATTGAAACCTCTTTTAAAAGAAAAGGCGTCGTTTGCTTTTATTTAACAGAGGACGACCGACGTTTTCTTTTATGTGAGTTTTTGGATTATGAAAGACTTTCTCTAAGTGGTTTTAATTTAATTTATAGTCGGTTATCTTAAAGTTCATAATTTAATTACACGAAGTCATTAAATTATGAAGTTCTTAAGTAATTAATTTCTTAAATCACTACGTCAAACAATTAGCTTTTTCCCGCGATTTCGTTCACCATCAACCGAAAGGCGTCCACTGCTGGACATATATCTCTTGTAGGGATTTATATACGCCATGGTCTGGCACCGCGCCGCGCGCCGGCGCCATCCAGCGGCGCCCTTGTGATAAGACTAGATAGTAGATGATTCTAGTGATTTCATCCGCTCGGATTTACCTAAGTTTTTAAAAAAACCCGCGGGAACTCTTTGATTTTCCGGGATAAAAAGTAGCCTATGTCTACATATGTATATAAAAGGAAAAGCTGACTGATCTATCAACGCACAGCTCAAACAACTGGACGGATCTGGCTGAAATTTGGCATGTACAGATAGCTTTTATGACGTAGCGTAGGCATATCCGCTAAGAAAGGATTTTTGAAAATTTCACCCTAAAGGGGCTAAAATAGGGATTTGAAATTTGTGTAGTCCACGCGGACGAAGTCTAAGCTAGTCTTTCTATAAATCTTTAACTCATATTATCCATGCAAAAAATCACGTAGATCTTGTTCCGTTGCGGCGTTATCCTCATGGTTTAGTTAGACTATATGTAAATAGAACAGTAAGTCAATACAAGTCGTTTTTTACGTGTCTTGATAAATCCACGATATCCACGATAACGAAATTGCGGCAATAAGCTAGTTTATACTTCTATACTAATATTATAAATGCGAAAGTGTGTTCGTTTGTTCTTGCTTCACGCCCTAACTAAGCAACCAATCGACTTGATTTTTGGCATAGAGATAGTTGAAAGGACGGAGAGTGACATAGGCCACTTTTTATCCCGGAAAATTAAAGAGTTTCCACGGTATTTTTAAAAACTTAAATCCACGAGGACATTAGCTAGTATTATTGTATAATTTTTTGTTAGGTTTTGTTTTATCTGCGTACCTATAGGTATTCTTAGACCTTCAGTGTAACCCATCAAGGGGGCTAATCGACAGATTTCCTATAGATGATTAGCATTGCGAGGGGGGAAGGGGGAACGCCGGAAATTGCGGATGTCAAGTCGAAAGCTATTACCTACCCCCCTTTAGACCTTCATTATTATTGATATTTTTTTTAATCTGTCTAGGACTTCAACGTCTCTTTAGAGTTATCTTTTGCGTTAAAATACCTACCTATAGTAGGTACGCGACAGTTCGAGATGGGTCATAAAACAAATATTAGGAAAAAACCAGTGCAGCTATTTTTGAAATGCCATAGGTTAGGGATTTCCTCGTAAAGAATACATGCAGATATCGAAGTTTGAATATTGTAGTCCCAAAGGCGTCGGCATGTCTATTGTCTAACACATATCGTGACTTACCTGCCCGGTGCCCGCTCTAGTCTAAATAAATAATAAAAAGTCTAAAGGCTGATTCACATGAGAACGATTCGTATTTGTTTCCGTATCGTCCTTGTTCGTAATTTTTCACAATTCGTGATTTTTTGTACGGCGTCAATGGTTTTAAATGGCCGTGTTCGATCGAATCGTGAAAAATGCTTGATACGTCTTGATTATGTGACTTTTGAGTTCACTCACAAAGCATTCTCCCGTGTCCCCCGCCAACATTTTACGATGTTGTTTTCATTCAAAACCTTGTACATATTAGCGTACTCTTGAGGTTGAATTCTCTGTGCATTTGAACGAGCCCTAACACAAGTTGGCTTGGCCGGGTATCTTTTAGAACCATTATAAAGCACATTACTATGAAATATTTTTATGTAGCAAGTTTGTTTCCGTTTCCGCTCAGTTTGTTTTCATTGCCCACCATTTTGGCGCCCGCCGTGGGGCTTCGGACCGGCTTTCGGAACTTTTAATGATCTTTGTTTATTTTTTGTTATTGACCTTTTGGGCTGTTTTTATGCAAATTTGAAATGTCGTAATGAGCTTGATGATTCTTCTAGGGTAGAGATAAGAATACTGGCCTTGCAAAAGACATCCATAAGTACTAATATTATAAATGCGAAAGTGTGTGTGCTAGTTTTTCACGGCTCATCTGTTTAACCGATTTTGATAAAATTTGGTACAGAATTAGCTTACATCCCGGGGAAGGACATAGGCTACTTTTTATCCCGTAAAATCAAAGAGTTCCCGCGAGACTTTAAAAACTTTAATTCACGCGGATGAAGTCGCTGGCATCAGCTAGTATTGTATATCGTATTCGCAATATTAAACCAGAATCTATCGAAAATTATCTTCAAGGTGAAATCAAAATTTCTTTTTTCGATTCTTTACATCATGATTTCTATATCAATGGTATTATATTACTAGCTGATGCCCCCGAGTTTGTCCGAGTAGATTAGATTTTTAAAAACCCTGTGGGAACTCTTTGATTTCCCGAGGTAACATATGTACATATCATTTTCTTGACACAGGGTGTTTAACTGATTGAAGGACCAAGAAACCAATAAACAAACACACTTTCACATTTTTCAAGTTCCTTAAAGATTTTTTAGTCAGGCCGTGCCAAACTTGTTCGAACTGAATTCTAGGTTTGTATATAATTCTGATTATTATTTAGCAGATTCTAAAAAGCTTCGGCTTTAACATTGTTATATTAGAGCTGTAAAATGGCCATCTTCAAGTCTGGAACTAATATAAAACAATAAAAAAAGTTTTATTAGGTAGAGCAAACAACATGTTAGCCAGGTATGGTACATTGGCGATAAGGTAATATTTGGCAAGTATCACAAATCTCCCAACTACCTGCGATACAAAGCTATTGGCGTACCACATTGGCAAACGTCCAATCACAGATACCAATGTGCTGTCGCTCTCGGATAAAGTCATCCAAACTTACATAATATTACGGCAATATAAAATGTAGCTTATGCAAGATTTTGAAACATTAACCATTATTTTGGGTGTTTATTCAAGCTGACAGAAGAATACAGCTGGGCCTTCAATTCGTCGATACCCCAAAGCCTAAAGACGAAAGTCTTCAATGAGTGTGTCCTACCTGTGATGACGTATGGCGCAGAGACGTGGACACTGACAGTAGGCCTTGTCCACAAATTCAAAGTAGCTCAGCGTGCTATGGAGCGAGCTATGTTGGGTGTCTCTCTGAGGGACAAAATCCGCAACGAGGAAATCCGTCGGAGAACCAAAGTGACTGACATAGCTCAACGAATTAGCCAGCTGAAGTGGCAGTGGGCAGGCCACGTCTGCCGTAGAACCGATGTGATGGCCGCTGGGGCAGACGTGTTCTGGAGTGGAGACCGCGTATCGGCAAGCTCAGTGTGGGACGACCTCCAACCCGCTGGACTGACGACCTTAAGAAGGTAGTGGGAAGTGGGTGGATGAGGAAGGCGGAGGATCGTGTGTGGTGGCGCGCTCTAGGGAAGGCCTATGTCCAGCAGTGGACACAAACAGGCTGATTGATTGATTCACGCTAGAAATTCCATGGATACATACGTACGAAGCGATTTGCCTTCTCATTTCTGATTCGAACCGCTAAGATTTGGAACACCCTTCCAGCATCAGTTTTCCCCTCCAATTATAATATGGGTACCTTCAAGTCAAGAGTAAATAGGCATCCTCTAGGCAAGCGCGCTCTATCTTAGGCTCATCACTTGCTTGTCTGATTGCAGCCAAGCGCTAGTCTATAAAATAAAATAAACTCCTTGAAGTTGAAAAGTCCCAGATGTACACCACGATCTAGAAAGCGTAGCATGGGACGCCCGCCAGCAAGATAGATTTGAAATGAATACAAGAAATTACAATAGTTTTCAAATTTACTCCGACTGCGGTTTGTACTGCATCTGTTTCAGTCCGCACATTAAACTGCACCAAATCCGCCATTTAGATTTTTTTTTTTAATTTATGTAAGTACTCAGTGTCTGGGGAAGGTTTCACACTCACTAGGGAAAGTCTATGTTCAACAATGGACGTCCGCAGACTAAAATAATGATAATCTATAATATAAAAATGAATCGCTAAATGTGTTGCTCATTGCAAATCTCGAGAACAGCTGAACCGATTTCGCTAATTATTTTTTTATAATATTCCTTGAAGTACGAGGATGGTTTTTACGGAGAGGAAAATTTAAAAAATTTGAATCGACTGTTAGGCGGAACGAAGTTCGCCAGGGCAGCTAGATATGATATGAAAATATCCAATCGAATTTTGGAAAGTGTCCTTTTTTTTAAACGGTTAACAAATACATTAAAACTCACAACGAAGCGATAAAATCCTATCGAGTGGAAATGGGGAATGGGAAAAATCCGTCATAGAGTGGCAACATTCGAGCGCAAATCAAATATATCGTCCAACCACGCGCTTCCGTTCTGCGTACGTACTGCACTGCACATAATATCGAGTGGGTATATTTGCATACTTTTCTAAACACGACGCGTGTGGAAAAGTATGAAGGAATCTGTTTTTCAACGAGTTCAAATAAGTGAAAAGTTTTTAAAGTAAAAGTTTTTTAAGGTTTTTTGTTGTGTAAATACTACACAAGAGTTCACAGGAAAAACACTGCAAGGTAGTGATGAAAAGTGGCATCGATATTTTATTTAGTAAACTAATTAATATTTTATTTTGAACACATTTTTTTTTGTGATGTAACCACAAATTCACAGTTTTCGGATTTTTTTCTTTACTTGTGCTAACCTACCTGCCAAACATGATTCTAGGTCAACGGGAAGTACCCTATAGATTTCTTGACAGACAGACAAAGTGATTCTATAGAGGTTTTAGCTTTCTTTTGAGGTACGGAACCCTAAAACTAAGCTGATTATCAATGGGGATGAAAAAACCGCCCTTATCCACAACACCTCTAATTGCTATTCTGCCACCGATCCGCCGCAGCGCGTGGAACCGTTATTTCCATACAATAAGGAGGTCAGGCGCCGGGGAACCCTGCGAAGTGCAATTTCCTACCTCCCCTCCCCTCCCGCGCACAGCTTGCGGCAACCCCCCTTCGTTTCCGTCCATTAGATCTAGGGTTAATGCCATGGTACTTCATGGGAGATTTCAAAAAATAAGGATTCAAAAACTACGTTTAGAATTTCAGAATTTACCCATATTTATACTACACTAGCTGCCCCGGCGAACTTCGTACCGCCTAACAGTCGATTCTTTTTCAGGATTTTTTTTAAATTTTTCTCTCCGTAAGAACCATCAACCAACCAAGTTTGATTATAAATAAAAAAATAACAAAACTTGTATAAAATTAAGTTTAAAATTAGAAAACAAAATGTCTACTCTAGAAAACGTCAAGCAAGCGCATGTTCGTGTCACTATTGTCACCACAAAATATCTGCCTTTTTTTAATATATTAGTAGCTGCCCCGGCGAACTTCGTTCCGCCTAACAGTCAATTTAAATTTTTTTAATTTTTCTCTCCGTAAGAACCATCCCCGTACTTCAAGGAATATTATAAAAAAGAATTAGCGAAATCGGTTCAGCTGTACCCGAAATTTGCGATCAGCAACGCATTCAGCGATTAATTTTGATATATAGAATTTTTTTAGGAAACTTAACAAAAAATCTAGCGATCACTACCGCCCGTGCTAGGTATGCTTGCTTAAAAATTGTTGTTGATTTCAACTTTGCCGAAAATATAACATTTTTAAGAAAATATTTCATCCAAGTAACAAAAAAAAAAAGTTCTCGTTGGCTGCGCTCTATAGCTTTGATTTTTATTCTTTCGTGGTTTTCGGCGAAAATTCATACAAAATCTTTCGGAACGTAAAATTTTAATATTTTCTTCAACAAAATTTCAGCAAAATTCAACCTCAAAGCTCAAACTCTAGTACCTACTCCGCCAAACATTCTGATCTATAGATTTCCTTCAGCATGCACACGACAGATTCCAAGCGTATTCAAAATAAACTTTTCGATATATTTACTACTAGATATATATACAGCGTGTTTCGTTAAATTTTCTTTGATATTACATAGTTTATTTTTGAAGCACCAAAACTTTAGGTTCCGACTTGAGAGATTGATTGAAACTTAAAAGTAACTCGCAGCTCTGTTTCGAGCGGAGAAGTTTTTATCAATTTTATACAATTAGTTAATGCCTATTAGGAGTTCATATTATTGTAAAGTATATGTAATTTTTTAATGGAAATTAATTTACTTATCTAATAGGTGTAAAAACAAAAGATAAGAATTTAGACTGCCAGTTTTCTCAATAACGTAGCATCGATCCACATCGATTACATGAAACAGACGAAAACCTTTAAAATATCATTCTTATACCTTCTAAATATATAAAAGGAAAAGGTGACTGACTGACTGACTGATCTTTCAACGCACAGCTAGCAGGTAGCTATTTATGACGTAGACATCCGCTAAAAAAGGATTTTTGAAAATTCAACCCCTAAGTGGCTAAAATAAGTGTTTAAAAAATGTGTAGTCCCCGTGGACAAAGTCGCAGGCTGCTAGTATTTAAATATAAAAAAGTTCGCGCTCAAAAAGTCATCATTCATCAAAGATTATAATAATAATTTCAGAATAACTTTTTTCCACATAAAAGAATTCCCCAGACTGTCCTAGATAAACAAAACATCCTGTATTTACCTTTGAGTAAATTCCCTCTACCTTGTTAACTTTCGTGACCGTACAAATGTCGAATACTGTACCATCACGTGATTTGACATCAAATATTCAACTACCCTAAAAAATTCAATCACACAAATTTCGGATTTGCGCACAAAAAAATAGAGCCGAAAGTTCTTTGAAAACGCGGGTGGAAATAGAAAACTGATTGCGGTACATGAATTTGAATCGTAAAGTGTGTAAATTAGGGTTTATTATCGATTGGGGTTGGTTCGGGAATAGGGCTGTGCACAGAAGGGCACAAATTGGAATGAATTGTAATGAAGTACTGTACGTACGCAAGTGTCTCTTCGGTTTGAAAGAGTAAATTAAGTTTCGATTTACCTTTTTTTTTTTTTTTTGAACCTATCCATACTAATATTATAAATGCGAAAGTGTGTCTTTCTGTCTGCTAGCTTTTCACGGCCTAACCGTTCAACCGATTTTGATTCCCGACGTTCCGACGGCATTCCGAACCAGTGGTAAATTAAAACTACCCGACGATTCGAAAGCGCTTGTAAAAAGTCTACTTGAATAAAAACATATTCTATTCTATTCTATTGATGGGTACAGAGTTAGCTTATATCCCGGGGAAGGACATAGGCTACTTTTTATCCCGGAAAATCAAAGAGTTCCCACGGTATTTCAAAAAACCTAAATCCACGCGGACGCAGTCGCGGGCATCATCTAGTCTAGTTGTGCATATTTCTGTAATTAGCATCTAAGAAACTTTTTTATTTATTTATTTATTTATAATCAAATTATATACAGAATATTTACATTTTGTGACTCTCACCAAACTGGTGTGCCAGTTTGTTGGCGAGCTGGCCCACTGGCTAGTTAAAAAATCTATTAAAAGTATGCTCCCGAAAAAACATTTTACTTAGGCAAAACATTGTCATTGCGAAATTGTTGTTTCTGCAAAGTTGTCGTGACTCAAGTCATCGGTTCACGGAACTACAAGTTATCCAAGAGAGTCTATATTCAGAACGTTTCTAGTTTCTAACGTCGAAGTTACCGTTACGTCGATATTCTGCATTATTTATGGTGAAACCACCGTCAATACTGACTTTAAAGGGAGATATTTTGTGGTGACACGAACATGCTCGCTCCAATAATATACAGCACTAGCTTATGCTCGCGCCTTCGTCCGCGTGGCCTACAAAAAATTTCAAACCCCCTATTTTACCCCCTTATGGTTTGAATTTTCAAAGATCCTTTCTTATCTGCATGCCAAATTTAAGCCGGATCCGTCCAGTAGTTTGAGCTGTGCGTTGATAGATCAGTCAGTCAGTCAGACAGTCACCGTTTCGTTTTATATATTTAGATTTCGGCCGTAGTTTATACAGACATTAAAAAATTGTTATTGTAAGCGAGTATAATTTTTCTTACCTTGAAAGAAAAGATATTGACTATATACTTCAAATATAATAGCTATCTATCGGATCTTATCAAATAAATTTGAACTACACACAGCTCTGTTTTGCATCGATCTTTACACGTTTCTATAGAATATTGAGAGGCGAGCCGTCTCAAATCAAATCAAATTAAATAGTTTATTCAAATTCAAAATAGGTAGTAAATTACACTTTTTGAAAGTCGGTTGTTGCATTTGTAAGATGATATTATAGTGGTGATATTTTTTACGCGAACTTAAAAACTAACATAAATCATTTTTATCAGACATCTCGCTCGCACTTACAGGCCTTATACCCCGGAATATAACTATATCCCGGAAATCAAAGGGATTTTCGAAAACCGAAACATACGCGGACGAAGTCGTGGCCATCACCTAGTTTGGAATAAAATTGACTTGACTTTGAAGAAAATTCTTTGTAATCCCTACATAGCTAATGTGTATTGTGTAGAGATTTAATTTAAAATTTTATTTTAATTTTATTTTATTGGTTTGCCAACGGTAATCTTCTCTATATATAAAAATGAATCGCTAAATGTGTTGCTGATCGCAAATCTCGAGAACAGCTGAACCGATTTCGCTAATTCTTTTTTCATAATATTCCTTGAAGTACGACTTACGAGGATGAATCTTACGGAGGGAAAAAGTTAAAAAATTTAAATCGACTGTTAGGCGGTACGAAGTTCGCCGGGGCAGCTAGTACACATATAAAATAAAAACTACAATGCACAGAGAAAAAAAATTAGAGTGTACACCCAATTACTGGCAAACCGGTATGCATTTTAAAAGTGTGCTAGTGCGGAATTACCAGTCCACTTAAATTTTGTTAATTTAGTTGATCATTCTAAACGCTCGTGTGTGCCATTTATTAGTATTCACAGCAACAGCCACCCCCGCAGATATTGACTCTGCCTCGATATTTTATTCAATTACACGTAAAAACCTCTTTTTCCTTTGTAACTTGTACCTACCCACGCGCGGAACGGCTTGCCGTTGTACCAACCCGGGCTACCCTGGTAGACACCGTCTTTATTCATATTGCCTCTTTATACAGTCTGTCTGGTTACCGATGTCGGACCCGTTAAGGGTAAGCGATACCAACAATTGTATCGACAAATCAATTTTTTTTAAAAATCAACTTTGTGGAAATGGCAGCCATTTTAATTTTCATTTCGACTAAGCGGTCCTACAGACACAAAACTAGTTTTGTTCGATAGCTAAAAATGTGCCCAACAAATTAGTGCAACAATGGGGCCGATTCTCTAGCACACAATCTCTAAACTAAACTAAATTAATAGGTCTAAATCTAGTGCTCTCCTTTTCCGCAAGCAACATTATGAAAGGGATAGCAATAGATTTAGACGTGCCATTTTAGTTTAGTTTAGAGATTGTGTACAACGGAATTAGCCACATTTTATTGACTAATTTTGTCATTTTAAGATACAGAAAAAAATAGTAAACCGAAAAAAACATGACAAAAAAATTAGGTTTTTTTTTATATTTTGATTTTTTATTTTTGTGAAAACTAGGTAATTAACCTGCTTGTTTTTTGCATGCTTTGGATAGAACAAGATTTTTTCTAAAAATTAACATTAAATGAAAGCTTTTAATCAAATAGTTTAGGAGTAATGACAGTTTGAATGTGACCTTTTATGAGCATCCTGTAATATGGACAGAAATATAAAACGATATCAATCATATTACGGCTTTTGATTTAGCGGAAAATTACATAAAATAAAAAAATTAAATTAAAACGCACGCTCTGCTTGTACAACGCCGCGGGCCCCGCCCGCCTTTATCACGCACCACCTCTCCGTAAACGGAGAAAACGCACAAACCGCCGCGCAACGTGACGCTAGACGCACCGCGCAACGCCCCACGTTTCCATGAACAAGCCCTTGTCTTCTCAATAATTTTAATAAGAGGAATTAAGTTTTCTTTTAGTTTTCTACAACATTATTAACTTGTTAACAAGAAAGGAAATATGAAAAATAGCTTTTCAGTAAAAACAATGACTCTCAGCGTTATTAAGGTCACTTAGCGAAGGCGGCTCATTAAAACTTTTAATGAAATAAAGATGCTCCTCACGCGTGGGATGGCGAGATGGGGGCGAACATCAGAGGTCGCGGAGAACTAGTAGGGGCTGATTCAGACGAGGTAATAAACCGCGCGGTTTCTATCACGCGTTTTGATGAATTGACCATAATATTATTCGTGCTAGTAAAATTAGTCTTTTAGGAAAGGTTCCTCTTTAACATATTATTCGAGGTTGATTGAGATTTAAAAAAATCCTTGGGAACTCTTTGATTTTCCGGGATAAAAAGTAGCCTATGTCACTATCAGGTCTTTAACTATACCCATTACCCATACAAAAAATCACGTATATCTGTTGCACCGTTGCGGCGTGATTGAAGGAAAAACCGACAAACAAACGCATTTTTGCATTTATAATATGTAAGAATTCAAAATATATTGTACACAGAATTTTATTAAATAAGCACCATGCTGTTATGTGCACCGCGCGGATAGTCGTCTGAACTACCCTTAAATCTTATACCTAGAGGAAGCTCATATGTCAGCATTTGACGTTATTTGTAGAGACAAATATATCGGACGACATCCGACGGTAAGTGGGTGTCAGATAGCCTTTGATGTCCCATACCTATGTGTCTATACCACGGGGTATCGTGTTAGGGCGTACTTAATATTAGAAATGCCAATATTGACTGACGAGAAACATATTTATTTGTAATTCGAATGGTATAAAAGGAATAAAATTTATTCCAAATATTTATATGCTGATCAGTGATCATATTATATTAGTTCATTGTATATGCTGATCATAAACATATTTATGTACTTTTGACCAAATTTCGCCACGGCAACGCGGCCAATCTCCATCCATCTCAAGGCGGGAGATGTCCACAAGTATGTGCGCAAACAAAAGTGTACCTACACTGTATTCCTTCACACTCATAGCCCGATGGGACGGAAATCCGACACGACCGGAGAGAAATCAGGCGCAGGATCGATGGCTTTACGTGGTCTCCGAGGCACGGCAGTAAAACACCACTATTTTCCTAAATGAAAAATAAATGAAAAATCTTTATTATTCTCTTTACATTGCCTTAAAAGTAAAGAACGGTAACAACTGCTTTAGTTAGAAACTGTGTTACAGTTGTTAACGCCAACCTCCAGATTGGGCGTAATCTCAGGGCATAAATCCGAGCTAGTAGGACCGTGAATGGCTAGCAGACAGACAGACAGACAGACACACTTTCGTATTTATAATATTAGAATGGATAGGGTCCCGCTGACACTCTTCGGGTATGGAACCTTGAAAGTATAGCAAAGCATTCAATGCACTGGGTATGTTTCGAAATGTAGATTGCAATAAGCCATAACTACGAGTATACAATGGGCTACAAAGCCCATACACTACTTTGCATCTTGGAAATTCAGTGTACCACAGAGTGCACCGAATGTATCTCAAAAGCTCGGCAAAGGACCCGGTAGGATGCTCCGGGCTTTGAGCAAAAGAGAATGCATGATTAAATCCTTTGCGTCATGTGCTGGTTATTATTGAGAATAGATACCTAGGCGGTATGGCAGGGCAGATAGACAGATACTCATAAAATCTATCTGCCCTACCAATCTGAAGGTCTGCCAATCCACACTGGGCTAGCGTGGCGGACTGTGGCCTAAATTCTTGTCGTTATGAAAGGAGACCCGTGCTTCAGTAGTGGGTTGGTGATGGGTTGATCATAATGTGTAAAAACTAGTGTAGCTTATCGGTAGGTAGAGGTAGGTGTGACCAGAAACTTCGCATTCTAAACTTATGTTCAAAAGTGAAACTAAAGTAAAAATTAACATGGGTTAGATAGTATTATTTCTTACGATACAAACAGACTTTAATTATTCTTAGTTTGCTTAACAGGTAAACAAGTTTATTTTCGCTGAAATGAGTAAGAGGTGCTCTTTACGCGGCCCATACGACCTTGTCACCGATAACTGATATGATGTGTGAAATCATGATACGAGTAAAAACCTAACTCCAGAAGGTCTAAAGCGCTGGGCAAATCGCGTCACTTAGGCGTTTCTCCGAGAAGATTGCTGCGATTTGCTTATCTTTTAAGCAAACTAAGTAAAACTAAAGTAGGTATAAGAATGTCGAAGAATTTGTAACAAAACGAACACTTCACCATATCTACTTATCATAATTCACTTTCAACTTTACAAAATTAACTGTCATTAACATTTTTGTAATAGATTACTTTCAGCTTTGACACTATCATTTTGGAAATACGATCGGCAACATTTTTTAATACTACTTATGGTCTAGAATTTATCGATCAGGTGTTTATAAAGCACAATAACCAGTTAAGTTTACTTCGATCATCTTTAACCATCAATTAATGGGATTGGAAGTTGCGCAAGCGCAAGCCGATCTTTCTTGAAAGTAGATATATGGTTGTTTATACAGAAGTAGTGTGGGTAGTTTTAAAAAAATGTTGTCGATCGGCAGAACACAAGTTTTAACGATTTAGGTTCAGCTTCAGCACTCCACCCAAAACCTGGTACGTATTGCTTACAACTGTAACAATAAGTATGTGTCAAAGTTTCAGTTTTTCGAAAAAATGACGAAAACAATAACATATTATGTGACAATATAGATGAAGGAAATAATCTTTATTAATTGAAAGATAAAAACAAAGAAATTGTTAAAAAGTATAGTTTCATTGTTAAAAACAGTTAAGAAAAGCAGGCGGAACCTACAGAAATTAATTGATAAGAAAGAAGCAAGTTTAAATAGTTAAAATATGTTAAATGTTAATATGGTAAAATGTTACTAAAGTGTTACATTGAAATAAACTTAAATCAAGTTGATGAGCATTTTAATTCTAATCAGACTACAATGCGAATTTAAAATCTGTGAAATCGCTAGAATAATAAGTAGATCTTGTTTGAATATCGGAAACGTGTTAGAAGATTATATTATAAAGCTGAAACTTTGACAATTGACGCTTTTCTATTCTATTCTATAACAGCTTTCCACTCCTACTGTCTCGCTTTTCTACATAGCTATTTATTGCATCCACTACAGTGTAATAATAACATAACAGATGTACACCAGAAGGCAGATAAGGTTTACCATCACTTTTGTTAAAAAAAATATAATTTTTAAACTAGACTCTTTTTGATCATTAGTATCACTTTCAGATGAATGTGATTTAATTAAAACTTGAATGTGTCTAGAATAATCTACTTTCAAATAAAACAATAATATTAAAAGTGTTACAACGTGTCATACTTGTAAGATTAATCTTATCTTTTCCTATCCGAATTTACTGTCATACCTAATCAGTTTTTCATCTTCGAAAACTTGAGTGAAGGAAAGAAATTTTTGACTATTGACTTTTATTCAACACACGATTAACGAAAATCTAGAGAATGCTTCTTTAAATTAGTTATTTTTATGTAGATTTTTGATATTAAACTTTTTATTAATAAGATTTTATTCATACTGGTGAACCTTCTCTCATCTTCAATGTACAATAAAATATAAGCATTGATATTGTTTTATTAATAAGTAATCTTCCATGCACATATAAAACTAAAGACAAACACACTCTTGAAATCTTTTCGTATGAGAGACATAATAATGCTTAACGCGAAGAAACCACAACAGCGGTAAAAACATTGAAATGAAGACTTGACAAGCAGAATTGACAACAGTGAACAACACGAGCAGACAAAGAAACACAAGAACAACACAGTTTAGAAATGTCTCAGCCAAAACACAGAACAGATGTCAGAAACGACAGAATGGAACATTTTTGTTTATTATCGTATGTCCATTTATATTTTTTGTAGCTTTTATAACTTATCGTGGAATTGGCATGCACCGTTAACGCTATGCGTGGTGAAAGATTAAATTTTTATTTTGGAAATTTTAACGATATAGTTTTTTGAAAAAAAGTTAAAAAGGAAGATAAAGAGTGTGGTGGTCTTTATATGTGCAGGGAAGTGAAGTGAAGGAGGGAGGGTCGGCACGAAGATTCGCTTGACACATTAGAAAAATATGGTAAGTGTGTCAATATACATGCAATCCTAGCATGACCACCGCGAGAATAAACTTTCGTAGATGATACAAAAAAAAACTTTTACGAAGTGCTTTCGAATCTTTGAGTGAATCTACTATTGCTTCAGAATGCTTTACAGGTTCAGAATGTTCTACTGGTTCAGAGTTTTCTACTGGTTCAGAACTTTCTACTGGTTCAGAATGCCCTTAAATTCTTGCTGAACCGAACCAGCAAGAAACTCCGCGGTTGCTGTTTTATTGTTGGTTGTTTGAATTTTCGAAAATGCTTCGTAAAAGATTATTTGGGAAAAATAAGATTATATTCCGTGCTAAACCATATATTTCGCAGTTTTTGCTTTATTTTAGAAAACCTGCCTTACTATTTAATAGATTAAGCTATTGCTAAAGCGAAAATTTGAGCCTATAGTTAAAGATCATATCATCTGATTGCTTTTATAGCATTGTTACTTTAAAAGTTCCGTGCTAGCGATGACGTTTGTTTCTTTTATCAACTCCCACGTGATACTTCTTGGCGGTCATGCTAGGCCAACTGATTTATGATTCTGAAATACGTCCAACCTAACTGCAGAATCGAAGGTTACGGAACTATACTAAATTGATAGATTATATCCATTTTCCGCATTATGAAAAGGTTGGCAATATATTTCCGGTCCCCACCTAAGCGGAGAGGAGATGTGTGCGGTCGGCCAATCAGATTTTAAAAAAATCACGTGATAATTTTTTCACGTCATTTATTATGAATCTCATTGGTTGACGGAACACACCTCCTCTCCTCTCCGCTTAGGTTGAGAACGGGCCTTAGACCTATCGATTTAGTTTAGATTGGATATTGTGTACAGTAAATAGCCTCAATATCGTATTTATATATTTCGGTGCCGTTTCATGTTTTGCAAAACGATGTTTTAGCGCCAATGACAATTCTTCAGCTGGGCTGAGGGTACATAGTTTAATCAGTATCAAAAGGTGTCAATTTTGGGGGTTTTGTATGAAATATCTCCTATTCCCAATCCATCAATGAACTATCCTCAGTCAAATTGTATTTGGACTAGCGCATTCCGCGCGGCTACACAAACAAGCTCCTCTTTTACTTGAGCTTGAGCTTGTTTGAGCTATGCATTGATAGATCATCTGTCAGATAGATAGTCAGTCAGCCAGTCAGCTTTTCCTTTTATATATTACTAGCTGCCCCGGCGAACTTCGTTCCGCCTAACAGTCGATTAAATTTTTTTAAATTTTTCTTTCCGTAAGAACCATCCTCGTACTTCAAGGAATATTATAAAAAAAGAATTAGCGAAATCGGTTCAGCTGTTCTCGAGATTTGCGATGAGCAACACCTTTAGTGATTCATTTTTATATAATAGACTAGCTTACTTTTTCTTGTATATACATATTACTAGCTTATTCCCGCGACTTCGTCCGCGTGGCTTTTAAGCCCCTATTTTACTCCCATAGGGGTTGAATTTTCAGAAATTCTTTCTTTTTCTTTCTGTTTCTAAGTATTTTCTTTGTTTCCAGTGTCGGAGGATGTGAAGCCAGCACAGCGCAGCGCGCCGCTGCTCCAGTCGCCGCAGTACACAGGGGGACGCCCGCAGCCATACAGTAAGTTTGGTTCCCGTCTGTTACATTAATTTCACTTCAGGTGGACAGGTCATGCCTGTCGTAGAGGCGATGGCCGTTGGAGCCGGAAAGTCCTTGAGTGGAGACCGCGTTTAAGCAAGCGTAGTGTGGGACGCCCTCCAGCACGATGGACCAACGATATAAAGAGGCTGGCGGGAAGTGGCTGCATGAGGAAGGCTGAGGACCGAGTGTGGTGGCGCTCTTTAGGGAAGGCATATGTCCAATAGTGGACCTCCCTGATACAGTGGTAGTGCTGTAGTCTTATAAGCGGCTGGCCTCATGTCTCATATTCGATTTCAGGGAGGATAATTTGAGTTTAATTTTTTTAATTCATTATAGGTAAACGCTTGACCACAATCAACCTGATGGAAAGTGATGATGTGGCCTAAGATGGGACGCGATTATGGTTTCAAAATTATTTCAGCCTACGGATTCGCTAACTCAGTGACTATCACGGTATAGCCACATTTATTTTGAATTCATTAAAGGTTTTCTACGAAAAATTACTTTTGTATCACTCAGTGAAGCAGCAATGTAGAACCAACCAATGTCAAATCAACTCATTTGGCACTTTGGAACTTTTTTGGAAAGTGGCTATCATTCAGTGTTAGACACTGAGTTAGGCAATCACCCTGCTGGTCTGGTTTGATGGAAGGCTTCGGCCGTAGCTACTGTGTGAAAAACTCGTTGATTTTTGATAAACTTTACTTCTAGTTATAGGCCAATCAATTTAATTTAGTTGTTGGTTTCGTTTAGCTATTAACAATATATTTAAACGTAAACAAGCACCGTAAAGTAGTACAAGTAAAGATAATAGTTATTTTTTATGCAAGGGTGCAAAGATGTTATTTTGTCCCGAGAGTTTGTATTGAATTCCGAGCCAGCTTCGAAAGATAGAATCCTGAGCGTAGCGAGGAATTCAAAGACTCGAGCGCAAATAAATTTGCACCCGTGCGAAACACACAACTTTTCATCTCACTACAGCGAGGAAAACGCTAGATGTTCGATACAAGAGGCGCCACTACCGTGAAGGTTTCAATAAGAAGTTTCTATATTATTAGGCCACAAGTCAGGCAGTGAAGGAGGTTCTCACAGGAGGTTCTAATTAAAGAAGATTCTATAAATGATGAATAAAGTTTTTTTTCAGGTGCGTTCAGAATTCAAATTTAAAATTCTTAAGTACCCCAAAAAAATCATTTTTATAATTCAATGAACTTCATTATATTGTTTACTCAATAAAGCTGAAAAACAGATTGTTTAATTTAGTTACCTAAATAAAAATAGAAATGAACTTTTGATGAACTTTCATTATCACGTAGTATTTTTAATTGAAAGAAAAAAGTAAGTAGGTACGCAACCATAGACGCATAGACGACAGTTCGTCACGTTCGAATTTCAACTCGTACTTCGCGCCCTAGGGAGCAAAATTACCACTTTCCACTCAGATTTCAAAGGGCAAAAGGATTGTTTCCGAGCGAGTGAGATGAAAAATATATTTTATCTTTATTTATCAAATTTCATGGTTCTAGGCCAACAAGAAGTAACCAACAGACAGACAGGCAACAAAGTGATCCCATAAGGATCCCTTTTTTCCTTTTAAAGTACGGAACCCTAAAAAATGGCAAAAAAATATGTACATTATAACATTTATAACAATTAACAAAGCTTCCTTGTTGTGTACAAGGAAATTCTTGCTGTTTCACAAGACCATTAGAACTTCGTCCACGATACCTGGCCATTACCTAATCAATTCTTCCCGATTGGATTCCAAAAGTTTGCAGATACTTCCATTTGTTCGAGGGTGACATAGTAGTTAGGAGTTGGGACTTGGACCGATTTCTGAACTTTGTAGTCGGCGCTTTCGGTGCAACTTCAAAAAGTTGTAGAAGTCTTGCGAGTTTGAGAAAAAGTTCCTTTTGTGTAGCATTAAATACGTTTATAGGTTTTTGAAGTCCGTTGCGTAAGGCGCGGCACACACTGACAGAGCTCAAGCTCGGAATCTTTCTTGATAACAATTCATCATCATGATCAACCCATCGCTGGCCCACTACCGAGTACGTGTCTCTTCCCGGAATAAGATGGGTTTGGCCCAGTGCATGCCTGAGAGAAAACTCTCAGGCATGCAGGTTTCCTCACGATGTTTTCCTTCACGGTTAAAGCAAGTGATGTTTAATTTCTTAATACGCACGTAATTTTGAAAAAGTTAGAGGTGCGTGCCCGGGATCGAACCTCCGACTTCCCTTATTGGAGGCGGACATCCTAACCACCAGGCGCTATCACAGCTTCTTTGACTTATATTTACTAAGTCAATATACAGGGTGTAACCAGAACGCTGGCAAAAGCTAAGACAGGTGATAGTACTGATGATTACTGATATATGATATATGACATATTTCATGACTAATGAATGAAAAAAAAGCTCTTATCATTTTACGGTGGGTTCATCTCCTAAGTAACTTAATTATTAATTGTTTAGTTAAGTAGTTAGTTAAGTTCTTTTTATTTGTCTAGATATTTTGCAAATGCTGTGTACACATTTTATAGATACATTTATCAGCCTGTGTTTGTCTATAAGTGTCATAGTTTGTGTTAAATTAATGTATTGTGTGCGTTCCTAATAAATAAAATAAAAAATAAAAATAAATATGAATCCACAAAAAAAACGCGAAAAAAATATTAAAAAATCCTATAATTTTGTTAAAGTTTACGATATATTGCAAATAAAACATCTGACTGACGCTAGAGATCAACGAACGTTGCGTAAGTAGGCCACTCGAAGTCAATGCCACGTCATTTTTTTTGTTTTTTTTTTAATTCATAGACTAGCGCTTGGCTGCAATCAGACCTGGTGGCAAGTGATGATGCAGCCTAAGATGGAGCGCGCTTGCCTAGAAGATGCCTATTCAGTCTTGACTTCAAGGTACCCATATTATAATTGAAGGGGAAAACTGATGCTGGAAGGGTGTAGGTGGGGTATTGACCCGAGTGTTGCACGCTATACATTGCGGGTTTGAAAAATACTAAATCACTTAAACTATAAAATGAGGCAAATGGTTTTTGGTATTGGATTGTGTTTAGGTAGTTCAACTGGGTAGTTTAGGCTAAGTTTTTACTAGCGTTCTGGTTACATGCTGTATATTTAAATTTAGATACCATACCCCTTCCAGGTTAGCCCGCTATCATCTTAGACTGCATCATCACTTACCACCAGGTGAGATTGCAGTCAAGGGCTAACTTGTATGTGAATAAAAATAAAAATAAAGATATTATTATTGTTATTATTATTATTTATTTATTTATTATTTAATTAGAACGGCCATAAAGCCAATTACACTAATTAAACTACGAGTACAAACTAACATAAACATACTTACAAAAATTGTTAAAATTATAAATTTTAAAACGTGATATGTCAGTCATTAAGTTTGTCCTTTTCACATTAGCATCTAACAACCCTTTCCTCGTATTATGTGTGAAGTGAGGCGTGTAATAAAGCTGATACTATTAATGGGGTCTCCTCGATAACAGATAACAGGAGTTTTGCCGAAGCTGTGCGCTCGTGCGAGAAATTAATGGAACGACTCTATGTAGACTTGTTTATTTTTTGCTTCGGCGAATGACTCCTATTGCCTTAAGGAACGCTAGTATAAGTCGCTTATCGAGAATCAACAGCTTGCTATTTTAAACCGATTATGTGGCAGCTGCAGAAGCTGTGATAGCCCAGTGGTTAGGGCGTCCACCTCCTTATCAGAGGTCGGGGGTTCGATCCCGGACACGCACCTCTAACTCTTCGATAATTAAATATCACTTGCTTTAACGGTGAAGGAAAACATCCTAAGGAAACCTATGCATGCCTGAGAGTTCTCCATGTTCTCAAAGGTGTGTGAAGTCTGCCAATCCGCACTTGGCCAGCGTGGTAGACTATGGCCTAAGCCCTTCTCATTCTGAGAGGAGACCCGTGCTCTGTAGTGAGCCGGCGATGGGTTGATCATGATGATGATGATGAACGTCTACCCATCTTTCAATTTTAAAAACAGACGTTAATTCGATTTTCATAATATTATACTCTTCCTTTGGTTGCAGTTTATCAGGCGTACTCAGAGTCGCTAATCGTTTTAACTCAATCTTAAGGAGCTCTGTCTCGTTCTAACTAAACTTAAGTAACGATTAAGTGACTCTGAGTACGGCAGTATGTCTCTAATACCCTTCATTTATGGGTGGGGTCACCCCCTCTCGCTTTTCTCCGTCGTTCCCTTTTGTTTTCAAATCGAATTATGTAAATTAGTGTGTACCAATTATGTAAATGTTACGATAGAGTACATTTCATCGGATCACATTTAACTACATTTCCTTTGTAATATCTTTATCTATTCTATATCAGGAAATAGGTTAACAAATTTCTAAAAGTGGAAACAAATCTAATCTAAAGTGGAAACAAATCTAATCTAAAGGTGAAACTATATGATGCCTTCGTTCGCCTGGATTTAGGTTTATAAAAATCCCGTGTAAACTGTGTCTACTATCTAAACTACTATACTACCTAAACACAATCCAATACCAATAACCATTGCCTCATTTTGTAGTGTTAGGGATTTAGTATTTTTCAAACCCGCAATGTATATCGTGCAAAACTCGGGTCAATGCCCCGCCTACGATGCGGCATTGACTCCGAGTGACCTACTTACGGAACATTCGTTTACCTCTGTATGTCAGTCAGATGTTTTATTTGCAATATATCATCATTCCTCATACGCATAGCTAATGTTTGGAATACTCTTCCGCGATCTGTGTTTCGTACCAAGTATAATCCGAGTATCTTTAAAATAAGGGTATCTTCTAGGTAAACGCGTCCAAACTCATGCCACATTATCACTTCCCATCAGGTGTGATTGTGGTCATGCGTCTGCCTATAGTGAATTAAAAAAAAATTACTCAATACACCTCGCTTTCCGAAAAAGGTCGGGTGGCGGCGGACCCATAATACTACCTCGTACAACTCCAAAATGTTCATGTGGTTTCTTTTATAATAACTCGGCTCTTTCGGTCGGTTAAATAATTTCAGAAACACGACGCAAACGTATAAACGTTTCGCTATCAAGTGAGGGTTGAGATGAAAAAACCGGCCAAGTGCGAGTCAGGCTTGCGCACCGAGGGTTCCGTCCTACAGTCATATTTTATCGTCATTTTGCACGATAAATCAAAAACTATTATGCATTAAAATAAATAAAAATCTGTTTTAGAATGTACAGGTAAAGCCCTTCCATATGATACTTGGTAAAGTTGTCCTACTTTATAAGTTGAAACAGTTGGAAATACTAATTATTTGTTCAAAACACTTCTTAATATTATTTTTGTGATGTGACCACAAATTCACGATTTTCTGATTTTTCTCGTAATGTCTGCTATAAGACCTACCTACCTGACAAATTTCATGATTCTAAGTCAACGGGAAGTAAGTACCCTGTAGGTTTCTTGACAGACAGACAGACAACAAAGTGATCTTATAAGGGTTCCGTTTTTTCTTTTGAGGTACGGAACCCTAAAAAAACAAAAAAAATAATAGAAACATCGACGTTGCAGCGTTTATATTTTTCGTGAATGTTTTCATGTAAATAGTTGAAGAGATAGTGGATTCGTTTTTACACGAGAAACAGACGCAGTATACTTTTTAGAATGTTATGAGTTATGACATAGACATGAAAAATAAGTTGCACTCTGAAATCGCTATAGAATCCATACTAACATGATAGATGCGAGAGTCTGTCTGTCTGCAAGCTTATCATGGCTCATCTGTTTTACCGATTTGGACGAAATTTGGTACGGAGATAGCTTGGAGCCCGGGGAATGACATAGGATTTTGGTCCCGAAAAATCAAATAGTTTCCACGGGGTATTTTAAAACCTAAATCCACGCGGACGCTGTCGCGGTGAAGAAATAAAGTTTTTTTCTGAAATTTTTCCTTCTAATTAAACCTGTATAGACAGTAGATATAGTATAGAAAATATGTTTTTCATTATTCCACGTATAATACCAACAGTTAATTCAAATATTATGTTAGATTAGAGAAAACACTTTTAATTATTACTATAAAAAAATTGTTTGTATAAACGCTTGGAACGATTCGTGCGCTGGCTCTTAGCCTGTAATGTTTTCATGCAAAATGTTCGCTTGATCGTACAAAAGACTGACAAGTTGACGGCGCGCGATGTTGTACTTTGGATATCGAATACCCTTTGTGTTTATATCTGACGCGTTAACCGTGTCGTGTATTATTGTACTCCAGTAGTCTATACTCTATTGTACTCTGTTTTATGAGTGTATATTGTGTTGTGACTTGTGAGCATTCAGTACACAGGCTCTTAGGCTATAACTTTCGCTCGACCATACAAAAGGACAAGTTTATTGCGCATTTCGTTTTGATATTGTTGATTACCTATAGATTTTTGGCGTGTATTATTTCTTTATCATATTGCTTGTTATAAAAACTTGGATCATTTCTATTATTGGCTCTTCATCTATGTATAATGTTCGCTCAGCTGTACAAAAGACTGTCAAGCTATTTGCGCGCGATATTATGACAAGGTAACTGTTTGTTTTTATTGATGTTTCAGCCGTGTATTAATTCTTCTTTAGTTTTCTCTTTATAAACACTTTAAGCATTTCATTCATTGGCTCTTCGACTATATATCATTCGCTAGGTAGTAGAAAAAAACCTTGAGTGAGTTGCCCATTAAAAAAAATTGGCCATTGCTACTTCACCTTCGCAACCCGTTGAGCTATGTCGGCTCTGGTTCTCCTACGGCTCTTCTCATTTCTGATTTGATCACATAGAGAAAATCACTCTCCATCGAAAACAAATAAATAAATACACAATATTAATCACCGGTTACATATTATTTAAATATACGTAAGTACAACAATATTACTATTATCACGATGTTATAAATCAGGATTAAACACTGTAGCGTTTCCGACTGCTGATGAATATTCATTATGCGTCAAAGAGATTTATTGAAAGGTTAGAGCGGCTGTTACGAGCTGTTGATTTATTCGTTTACTAGCTCATGCTCGCAACTTCGTCCGCGTAGACTACACAAATTTTAAAGCATTATTTTATCATCTTATAGGTTGAGTTTTCAAAAATCCTTTCTTAACGGATGTCTGCGACATAATAGCTATCTGCACGCCGAATTTCAGCCCGATTCGTCTAGTAGTTTGAGGCTTAAGCTGTGCGTTGCTAGTCAATCAGTCAGTAGTCGGTTAGTCAGTCAGTCACCTTTTTCTTTTATATACTTAGATTTTTTATTTGCCCGTGCCTTCGTAGATTTAGGTTTAAAAAATCTTAAGAACTCTGATTTTTCAGGATAAAAAAAGCCTATGTTTGTCTCCAGGGTGCAAGCTATATCTGTACCAAATATCTTCGAATTCGATTAAGGGATGAGCCGTGCAAAGGTAATAGACAGACGGACACGCTTTTGTATTTACAATATTAGTATAGATTTTATTCGCTGACGCCGCCCCGGTTTTTCTCGTAATATATCCGAAAATCCTTTCGTATACAGTACACGGCAGAAAGTAATGAACATCCCCTTTAGAATGACATTTCGGCTTTATAGAGCGTTGTCATACCTATGTGACGTTTTGTCGGTCTCAACTTTAGAGAAAATGCTCTACAAATGTCTTTCTAAAGGTCGATGTACATTACTTTCTGCCGCGTGCTGTACGTTACGTTTCGTGTATGTTATAAAGAAGATGCTCTATCAAAATTTCAATTTCTAAATAGTGGTGGAAAGATACTTTAGAGTTAGACCTAGACATTGTTAAACTTTAGACTCCAGTGCTGTGCGAGCTGAATTGCACTTTATTGCGTTGTAAAAGAGTCGCTATTTATGTAAACGTCTTTGCGGAGTGAGTACCTGTACCTGAAGGTACCGAAGTATTCTGTGATAGCGTAAAAATAGTGAAACCACTTATTTTTTGTACCACATCGTCCTTTCTGTCGTAAGCTTTACGTGTCTTCGTTTTTCGTAGTTGATAATAAATTACACCGTCATATTTATTATGCTTTTAAGGGACATATTTACAAAGTTTTTTTACCTAATTAAAATTTCAGAGTTTTTTTATTATATTTCTGAACGAATGATGGAAAATGTTCGCCTTACTTTCGTATAATAATAAATTATCATTATTAGTAATAATGATGTACCTTCTGAAGAAGCGGTGATAGCCTAGTGGTTAAGACTTCGGCGTTCTAATTGGGAGGTCCAGGCTTCGATCCTGGGCACGCACCTCTAACTTTTCGGAGTTCGGATTGGCAGACTTCACACACCTTTGAGAACATTACGGAGAATTCTCAGGCATGCCGGTTTCCTCACGGTGTTTTTATTCACCGTTTATAACACATTCATACGACGAAGTTGCAACCAAGCTAATCATCTATTCGCGAAAAGTGATATTTTTCATCTCTCTCTCCATAGGTATAAATTAGCAATTAAGGATGTTATATCAAATTCTGCCTAGTTATAGTTTATACTTTAGTCGATTTCAGTTCTGTGTTCCATAAGTTTACCTACCTAGTTAGTTTTAAATACTCTGTGCCTAGTTTTTCATACGCATACTATGCCCGTGTGTTGTGGACATAATTCTTTATTATAAGTGTTAATTTCTCATTGGAGACTGCTTTGGTTTAAGTGTTTATATATATATATACTATCTAGTTAACTAATTGTAACTGTTTGTCTCTATAAAATAAAATAAATTAAATTAAATTAAATTATTTTAATTACTTAAAACGCACAGGTATGACTCGCACCTCTTGAACACTGAACAGGTACCGAAATTTTGACCTATAACCTATTACGATTTCTCACTATTCGCGTTTTCCCTCACCACCTGGGTGTCTGCTGCACTTGTCCGTCCGTTGTGCCAGATCCTTCTTTCCACGCACATGCAAACTGTGGAACCAACTGCCATCGGCGGTGTTCCCACTAGATTACATCATGGGGTTATTCAAGGGGCGGACCAAGTAATTCCTGTAAGGCCGGCAACGCATCGGCGGTTCCTCTGGTGCTGCAAATGTTCATGGGCGGCGGTAATCACTTAACGTCAGATGCTCGTTTACACGCTATCTCTATTTAAAAAAAATTTGCAACGGCTCTTGCAGCAATGCGTCATAAAAATAAAAAAAATCCTAAATAAAATACATTTTCATTTGTGTGTGGGTAGTTTTTCCAAAAGCACCCGAGCAATCCAATTGCCTTACACACGGCACGGCGAGTTGACCGTTAAATAAAATAGCGGCAAAATAAAAACGAAAATATTGGGGTTCGGGAAAAACTAACGGATTTTCGTCATATTTCCACCATTTCCGTTAGAGTTCACGTGTCCACTATTAGTATGAGAGCGGGTGAATGAATTGTTTAAAGTATTTTCTTAGGTCCAAATTATTTCATCATCACCATGATCAACCCATTGCCGGCTCACTACAGAGCACGGGTCTCCTCTCAGAGTGAGAAGGGTTTTGGCCATAGTCATGTGGGGCCATGTGCGGATCGGCAGATTTCACATACCTTTGAGAACATTATGGAGAACTCTTATGCAGGTTTCCTCACTATGTTTTCCTTCACCAATTTCTATCACAGCTTCGGCAAGTGTAATGTGGTGTCTACCAATTTGCACTTGGCCAGCGTGGTAGAATATAGCCAAAACCCTTCTCACTCTGAAAGGCGTGTTCTGTAGTGAGTCGGCGATGAGTTGAGCATGATGATGATGTATTACACTTTAATAAATCGTCCGGCGTCTCTCTTTCTATAAATTGTGGAATCCGCTCGCGTCCTGGCAACACAGGCTGTTACACTTGTATGAATTATTTAACGCTGGCAGCACTGGATACATCGCATCGGAATTTATTGCCAGTTTTGATTTATACCCAAGTCGAAAAGTGGCTAGTCAGTTTTGATCGGTTTTGTATCTATTGTAGAGATCTAAACTAAAAACTAGGAGAATAGGGCAGCTATTTATACATAAAATCTCGGTCAAGTGCGAGTCGGATTCGTACACGAAGGGTTCCGTGTACCACCGTACAAGAAATAACACTTGACAAAAAATTTCATGGCAACCATTTTGAAATTTTTAGTATTTGTTATTGTAGCGGCAACAGAAATATACATTCCGTGAAAATTTCAATTCAGAGATGTAGCCCGCTGACAGACAGACGGACGGACAGTAGAGTAATTGGGTCCCGTTGGCACCCTTCAGATACGGTACCCTAAATAAGAGAAACTGACTGATATACCGACGGACAGCGCCAATCGCTGGGTCTAGCTAGAATCTTCAGAATTTTCATGTTGGTTCTGTCTGCAACGTCTTAAAGCACACCATTGTGAGGAATCCTGCATGCCTGTGAGTTTTCCAATCCGCATTTGTCCAGCGTGGTGGACTATGACCTAACCCCTTCTCATTCTGAAATGAGATCTGTGCTGAATAATGGACTGGCGTTGGGTTGTTGATGATGATGATGATAATACTACATCTATTTTAATTGTCATTAGAGCAAATATTAGCCAGTTATCTCCTTTTCCTTGGCGCGTGTATTGATCGATGTATCCTCTCTGTCACTAATATAACGTTTAAATATATTTAATTTTAATTTATTTAAACTTGTCTATTTCTGATTTAACAACATAAATCATTAATTGATTTCAGGTACTTCATTTGATGGTAAGTGACCCTCGCATGCAGTATAAGATGGAAACACGCTATACTGGTATGATAGTTTTTTTAACAAACTGACTCGCCCCGGTTACCTAAAAGTTTATTAATTTTGACATGCTACTTTCCCATTGCTTCGCATGGTTAGGTTTCCGCTTCATCATGATCAACCCATCGCCGGCTCACTACAGAGCACGGGTCTCCTCTCAGAGTGAGAAGGGTTTTGGCCATAGTCTACCACGCCGGCCAAGTGTGGATTGGCAGACTTCACACACCTTTGAGAACATTATGGAGAACTCTCAGGCTTGCAGGTTTCCTCACGATGTTTTCCTTCACCGTTCAAGCAAGTGATATTGAGGTTTCCGCTTACCTAATTATAAATCCATCCATACTACCATACTAATATTATAAATGCGAAAGTGTGTCTGTCTGTCTATCTGTCTGTCTGTCTGCTAGCCTTTCACGGCCCAACAGATTAACCGATTTCGATGAAATTTGCTAAAAAGTTGGCTTACATCCTGGGGACGGACATAGGCATTAGGCTCCTTTTTATCACGGGAAGTCAAAGAGTTTCCACGATATTTTTAAAAAACCTAAATCCACGCGTACGAAGTCGCGGGCATCAGCTAGTTAATAATATTACCACCGAAATAAAGACGACTTCGTGGATTTGATCAATCAAAAATGATTCATTATTTTATTTTATTTTAATTTATTACTGGTACAAGAACCCATACTCTATACAGTTCTGGACCGTCTCCTTTATTCAGAAGCTTCGAAGTTATGAGCGAATACACGGACAAGCGTAATTTGCGAATTTGTTTAAAAATCACAAAAATAATAAAATCTATTCGAATAGAGGTTAAAAATCATAAAAAACATGAATCCCGACAAAACAATAGGCTTTGTCGCAACTCAGCGGAAAACAAATCGATCACGTATTTCATCAAACTCGCTATAGTATGAAAACAAATCGATTTACTCGTAGTTCGTACCATTCTATCGAATCGTATTCGATATCGTCTTTCGTTGTCAATAAAATCGATATCGAACAAAAAGCGGACGTCTGTGGTACCCTTAATAAACCAATATCTACGTTGCCTACACAGATATGTATAAACTCCGTTAATTGTTTAAAAGCATGCGCTTTTGACCTGTGTAATTATTTGAAAGCTCTCAATATTTACATCGGATGCTTCTATTAATATTAATATTTTATAAAAATAATACGCTCTCTCAATTCTGCTGTAATTTATAAACATCTATAGTACGCGACAGGTTGAAATGGCAATCGGGGAGGGGACGCCCCGCACAGCCCCCGCGCTTACCCTGTGTGGGCGAGCTCGCATCACGTGCGGGGCATTCCCCCGCCTCATACCCTATACTATATTAAAGTTGGTCTCTAAAATACATTGTGATCATTACATTGGTAAAGGTAAAGGTAAAAAGGTAACTCACAATAAATCCAATTAATGTCTTAAGTGACCTCATAATATACAAAATAGGGTAATGCACTAAACATTTAAAAATTACTCTTTTGCGTATTAAACACATATACGTAAATAAAAAAAGAAGAAACCTTTTATCTGTACGCCACAACACCAACTAAAGAGCAGACATAGATAAAAAGAATAAAAAAAGGGAAGAAACCTTTTATCTGTACACCACAACACAAACTAAAGAACAGACATCGATAAAAAGAACAAGAAGAAAGGAAGAAATCTTCTATATGTACACCACAACACCAACTAAAGAACAGACATAGATAAAAAGAATAATAAAAGGGAAGCAACCTTTTATCTGTACACCACAACACCAACTAAAGAACAGACATAGATAAAAAGAACAATAAATGGGAAGAAACCTTTTATCTGTACACCACAACACCAACTAAAGAACAGACATAGATAAAAAGAACAAAAAAAAGGGAAGAAACCTTTTATCTGTACACCACAACTTAAACTCAAGAACAAACATAGATAAAAAAAACAAGAAGAAGGGCAGAAACTTTTTATCTGTACACCATAATATAAACTAAAGGACCGACATAGATAAAAAGAACAAGAAGAAGGGAAGAAACATTTTATCTGTACACCACAACACAAACTAAAGAACAGACATAGATAAAAAGAACAAAAAAAGGTAGGAAATCTTTTATCTGTACACCACAACACCAACTAAATAACAGACATAGATAAAAAAAACAATAAAAGGGAAGACACCTTTTATCTGTACATTACAACACCAACTAAAGAACAGACATACATAACAAAACAAGAAGGAGGGAGTAGAATACAAAGGACGGTATTGTCGCTTAGTAGCGAAAGGATCAAGAAAGGTTTTTAGTAATTAAGAAGTTACGAAAAGCATTTTGGAAAATAATATTCCAAGTAAAGATACTATGTTTTCTATTATAGAAGAAATGTGTGATTCAGGACTTAACCACAATATGGACTATCGCCAGATCCCGCCACAGCGACAACGCAACAGTCCAGGCCGTGCAGCGAAGACTCCTGCAGCCAGCACAGCCAGCACAGCCAGCACTCTTGCGACCACGCGGCTAACGGTTTGTAACATGGGCGTTGTGTATTGAATGAGATTGCTACCGACCCTTTATATTGTTCGTATATTTGAATGTTTACCAGTCCCTATACATAATATAAATAAATATTTACCGGTTCCTATATAATTAGAGTTGTTTGCTCAAAATCGAATCAATCAGTAAAAAATTAATCAAATTCAAACATCTTTTATTTTTTATTTTTTAATGAATATTAGCCATGTTAAATGACTAATATTCCCCTTTCCTCTCCAACTAAGCGTCAGGCTTGTGCTAGGAGTAGATGTTTCAAGACAACAGGCCCTTTCCCCATGTACTCGTATTTCATGTAGGTTAACTTGAGGTAACATAACAAATTAATAATCTTTTCGTTTTTTCCTCTCTGTTCGTATTTTTTATTCTATTCTTCTACATTTACTCTCTTTGCTGATTTTTTATCCTCGTCTCTCCTTAACTTTCTGGTTTTATCCTCTTCTTAACCAACTTATCCTTCTCTTTTGTTCTTCTGTTCTATTCTATTCTTATCTTTACTTTTCATCCATGCTCATCTTAATTTCTAAACTGTTTGTCTTCTTCTACATAATATTTTGTTTTGGTTTTAATTGGTTTCTTGTTTTTCAATCTTGTATCAACTGCTAGAACTTTTCAAGTAGACAATATATTAGACTTGCTTGTCGCTTGTCGGTGTAGGATTACTATCAACCATTAGTTATTAGTATGATAATATGGGAACCGGTAAATAGCTGCAATGCTAGTGTGTAATATATGTACCTACTTGTATGACCTTAGATCTAAGTATGTGTTGTGTTTATGTTGATCGACATAAAGCATTGGATTGAGTAACTTTTAAAAATTAAAGTTTATATTAACTATCGGACATCTAGCACATATTCAGTTTAATGCTATATGTCGGTTTGTGTGTTCTAACCCTGTAGTTATATTGACAATATGTGTATCAAATCTCTAAACATACTATGTAAGTACTATACTATTACATATTACGTCGTTTAAAACATTATATACAAATCAAGACATGTAATATTTAGTACACTAAGATTAGAACATTGTATACACTACAGTCTACAATTCTCTGCATTTTGTCCCCAACTATCTACTAGTTGATCAGCGACTATGAAGTTTGGATCACGGTGACTTTGGCAGATAACAGGTAACAAAGGCGTATAAAATCTTTCGTCAAAGTATAAAGTTTATTTTTTTTTATATTACATCTTCGGAATAGTATTTTTTTAAAAAGAATATTAGCCATGTTAAATTCCCTTTCCTCTCCAATTAAGCGTCAGGCTTGTGCTAGGAGTAGGTACGACAATAGTGCAACGGGCGGGGTTTGAACCGTCGACCTTTCGGTTTTCAGTCCACTCCTATACCGGTTGAGCTATTGAGGCTCTTACACTCTTGAGTATTAGAAAATATCACGTCATGCAATGCCAGACATCCTTAAACTTTAATATGTCTTGGATGTCTGGCGGGGCGCTGCCACGATACTTAGCGTCTGGCAATGTGTCTAAGCCTCAATAGCTCAACGGTTAAGGATCGGACTGAAGTCCGAAAAGTCGCCGGTTCAACCCCTACCCGTTGCACTATTGTCGTACCCAGTCCTAGCACAAGCTTTTTCGCTTAGTTAGTCATAATTAACAGGGCTAATATTTTATAATTTTTATAGTGTTTCACCTACACTTGAAGGAAATTTCTAAATAATTGCATTGTAATATGGGCCTTTGAAAGTAGTTTCGATAACTGCAAAAAGATGTCGCTACTAGATGCAGAAAACAGTCGCTTCAGTACTGAGTGTGCATACACATTACAAATTTCGTCACTGGCAGTAAGCGGGATGTAGCTTAGTGTTTAGAGCGTCGGGCGCGATCCCAGGAGACGCGGGTTCGATTCCTGCCGGTTCGCAATTTTGATGTGTATTTAAAATATTAGGGCTAATATTTTTTTTTTAATGTGTGGACGTGATTTCTAATACTATTCCGAAGAAAATATACAAAATTACACTTTAACGTAAGAAATTTTACACCTTTGTTACCTGTTATCTCCCAAAGTCACCATGATCCAAACTACATGGTCGCTGATCGTTCCTCCCAGTATTGGGAACAATGCGCAGAGAAACTTTCCGCTTTTATAAAATAACGAAGGTCTGGCCCTCACAGGCTCCAAGTCTATTATATACTCTGTTCATTTAGAAATGTTCAACTATATTTACAAATCTGACGGATCACGGAACGTCAAATTATGCTATACGTTAATAGGTATATATTTTCGAAAATTATTTTTATAGAAAAAATAATTACAGTTGAACGTTTCTATACAAATGAATTCTTCTACATTATACCTAGTATGTAAACATATTGTACTTCTACATTATATGTAAACATAAGACACAATAAACCGTTATAGCAAATACAGACTTTCATTTCAAAAAATCTTCATAATCCAAAAATCCTTGCATGTTGCGTAGGCTACTCAGCTACTTTCTTATGTGTTTGACGTTTTACTACAGCAGTTTTATTTAAAAATAACCGGCCAAGTGCGAGTCAGGCTCGCGCAATGAGGTGGTTTCGTACTACAGTCGTATTTTTTTCGACATTTTGCACGATAATTCAAAAACTATGATGCATAAAAATATAAAAATCTGTTTTAGAATGTACAAGTGAAGACCTTTCATAATATGATACCCCACTTGATATAGTTATCTCACTTCGAAAGTTGAAAATACTAATTATTAGTTCATGACCACAATTTAATTTTTTTTGTGTGATCTAACCGTAAATTCACGGTTTTCAGATTTTTCCCCAAATGTCAGTTATAAGATCTACCTACCTGCAAATTTCATGATTCTAGGTCAACGGGAAGTACCCTGTAGGTTTCTTGACAGACAGACGGACAACAAAGTGATCCTATAAGGGTTCCGTTTTTCCTTTTGAGGTACGGAACCCTAAAAAGAGATTTGTTATTCGTGTATGTATTGTATAATCATCGCGATTATCTAAGGATACCAATAAAACTATTTTAATTATTTTTTACAACAGATTACTACAGTGTATAATTTACTTCTACCTGTCTATTAATCTTTATTTATTCAAAATCCATACTCCATAGTAATATTATAAATGCGAAAGTGTGTCTGTCTGTCTGTCTGCCTGCTAGCTTTTCACGGTCCAACAGTTTAACCGATTTTGATGAAATTTGGTACAGAGTTAGTTTACATTCCGGGGAAGGACAGGCTACTATTTATCCCGAAAAAGAGTTCCCACGGGAAAACCTCATTTCACGCGGACGCAGTCGCGGGCATCAGTTAGTTCCTAATAAATTAACATAACTTCCGATGGCCGAAAATCCAGACAGGTCCGAATAATAACGGCCGTCTGGTCCCTCTGGTACATATAATAAGGGGCCATCATCATGATCAACCCATCACCGGCTCACTACAGAGCACGGGTCTCCTCTCAGAGTGAGAAGGGTTTTGGCCATAGTCTACCACGCTGACCATGTGCGGATTGGCAGACTTCACACAACTTTGAGAACATTATGGAGAACTCTCAGGCATGCAGGTTTCCTCACGATGTTTTCCTTTACCGTTAAAGCAAGTGATATTTAATTACCTAAAACGCACATAACTCCGAAAAGTTAGAGGTGCGTGCCCGAGATCGAACACCCGACCTCCGATTAGAAGGCGGACGTCCGTACCACTAGGCTATCACAGCTTCGTAACAATGTGATTTTATGAAATACTCATTCTGTGAACATTTCGAATCTCTACCTGTTACGGTTCACGAGATACAGCCCGCTGACAGACAGACGTATAACGAGATACAGCCCGCTGACAGACAGACGGATCACGGATGGACGGACGGGCAGCGGAGGCTTAGTAAAAGGGTACCGTCGGCACCCTTCGGTTACGAAACCCTGAAACAAAAACCGATTAGCTTAAAAGCTAGTAAAGGAGATGGTCACTCCCACAGCCTTCTTTAATGTCATTCCCCAATACATTGTTTGCCCCAGAAAAAAAAGTTTATGCGTCACGTTGAAAATTTTACCTTGGGGTTGGTTTTCCTGTGTAAATTAATAATAATAAATATTATTTTTGACCCTAGATAGTGGGGTTATTTATTGCGTATTCAGTACCCTAACATCTCACTAAAGATATCTTCCTAAAAGATGTTAGTAAAAAACCCCGCTAGTTCCTAGGTTTCTATTTATGTCTTTCAAATACTATAGTAATTTTAGTAGATTTATATAGTTAGGTCTCTTGGTATTTTCCACTATACAAACTTGAAACGACTCTGGGTCAGTTTTGGGCCGTCTCTTTTGCGCTAGAATATCTTTTATACCTAAGTTCATTTAGGGAGAGAGAAAGAGTGATGAAAAATGTACCATGTAAAAATATAAACGGCAGCCGAAAATTCAGACATATTCGAATAATTACGATCGTCTGGTTACACTAATTTTTCGTCGCATTTCCCCAATGAATAAATCAACCTGTTGGTTTTTCCCAGGCTACTCTTCATAGCGCAGGCATAATATTAACGTATTCAAATCAAAATGTCCTCAAATACCATTAAACCGACATGGGGCAAATCGACCTATTACATTTACATAAAAGCCCCCTAAAGGGAATCAATATCGTAAGGGATAACGATGTAATATTGTAAAAGGGATAATTAGTGTAATAAGTTGACATAATGACATTTATCTTAAACCTGCGCAGTGGGTGATTTCATCAATCTAGTTAATGATAAATAAAGGTTTAATCGACATAGAAAAAAAATTAAGAATAGATTGTGACGGCTATACTCACGTATTTAGTCGACGTAAACCCGACTAGTTTCGAACCCATCAGTAACATATAAAAAAGTGAAATCTTCAAAATGTATTGGAAAATTCATAACTATATAATTTTATAAACTGAAATTAACATTTTCGATTATATTATTAACTAGCTTATGCTCGCGACTTCGTCCGCGTGGACTACACAAATTTCAAACCCTTATTTCAACCCCTTAGGGGTTGAATTTTTAAAAATCCTTTCTTAGCGGATGCCTACGTCATAATAGCTATCTGCATGATAAATTTCAGCCTGCTCAGTCCAGTAGTTTGAGCTGTGCGTTGATAGATCAGTCAGTCAGTCACCTTTTCGTTTTATATATTTAGATTTTTAAAAAAACATTTTTCGATTGCTTATTGCTAATAAATATATAGCTGTAAATTTAAATATGGACTAAGACTGGTCTGAAATAAATGATTATTTATTTATTTATTTTAATTAATACTATTTTGTTTATACATTTTTAGATTTTTTTCTCACTTGGTTTAAAATACCCTATTGGTTTTGGTATTTCAGACATGGACTTCGGGAGCGGCGGTCCTCCGCCTCCCGGCATGATGAAAGACAGACACGGCCCGCCCCCACCACACCATCCGGTAAGTAAGAAATACGAATCATGTACAGTCAAAAGCCAAACCTCGTTTAGCACCTTAATGATCGAGCTGGTAGGTAGATCTTAAAGAACAAGTAAAGGAAAAAAATCCGAAAACCGTGAATTTGTCATTACATTTGTTTTTAAGTACATTCTGTATTTTTTATTCTTTGTCATAGTACTAAGCAATAAATATGTTTGAATAAAATTTAATAACGTGACAAACAAAATGTTCACCGACATCTACTAAACCGTATATAGATGGCGCTTTACGTGATTAACTTGCAGTGTTGCACATAAGTGTTAAAATATCTTGTACGATGGTGCGGAACCCTTTGCGTGCAAGTCCGACTCGCACTTGACCGGTTTTATATATGTATTTAGATAACTCTATTCCAGCGCGACGGACGCGGGTACGGCCCGGAGGGGTACGGCGGGGAGGGGTTTGTCCCCCCGCCCCCCATGCACCACCCCATGCCGCCACAGAATCAGGTATTTGATTCTAGACTAGAGTCGCAAGTGAGTAACATACCTATACAATATGACCTTATTTGTAACATTTTTGACATTGAAACCATTTAGGGCTATGGGTTTAAACCGTTCTAGATTAGCCCGCTTCCGCCTTAAACTACATCGTCAGTTACAGATACTTAGGTTAGATAGCAATCAAGAGCTAACTTGTCGGTTAATCGTAACTTGACGCGTGAGTAATATGTTGGCACCATTGCAAGTCACACAATAATAAACCCTAAGTTCTAAGGAATAAAGCAAAAAAGTAATTAGACAATAGAGTACCTCCCGAGCGTATCTAGGAGCGCTCAAGGTGAAAAAATTATTACCCCTGCATTGAATGCTCTTACTTTTCACACCTCACGTAATGTAAGACATTGCAACAGCGAGTGCAGAGAGTGCACCTGTGTTTGTGCACACACTTGTGTCTATAATATCTCTCGCGCAGTTGGCGAATTTCTATGGAGATTGGCTGTCCGTGGCTGAAATTCGGGCGGGAGGACATTATTATGTAATATACAGGGTGTAACCAGAACGCTGGCAAAAACGAAGACAAGTGATAGTACTGATGATTACTGATATGATCCTACCACAAAAAAACGCGAGAAAAAAATTCCTATATTTTGTAAAAGTTGACGATATATTGCAAATAAAACATCTGACCGACGCGACGCTAGAGGCCAACGAACGTTGCGCAAGTAGGTGGGCATTGACCCCAGTTTTGCACATTGCGTGTTTGAAAAATTCAAAATCACTGAAACTACAAAATTAGGCAAATGGTTATTGGTATTGGATTGTGTTTAGATAGTATAAAAAAACGCTAAGTTTTTGCTAGCGTTCTGGTTACACCTGTATAATATATAGTATTATAGTTGTATTGTGTGTCTGAGAGCGGTGATGTGTACGTAGGGCGCTCCTCCACAGCAGGGCGCGGTGATGATGGTGTACGGGCTGGACCCCGCCACCGTCAACGCGGACCGTCTCTTCAACCTCTGCTGCCTCTACGGGAACGTCGTCAGAGTGAGTCGCTTTACCTTCTTTTTATATGCTTTAGAGTGGAAATAACAAGATTTTTGAAGTATAAAAATACAGTAGTACTACTTTTATAAGTTACTTCTTCTTCTTCTTCTTCTTCTTCTTCGTCGTAACACTCTTGGCAGAATGGTCGTGGTCATCACGAAGTTACAAGTTACACTGATGCAGAAATCTTATTAAAAATATCTCAGCCAATCATAGCGCGCGTCCGTCCGCTATTGGTTGTTGTCTACGCGCCATGTTTTGTACGCGTGAATTATGAGCGAGATAGCGCGAGTCTCTTGTTCTTGTGTTTAAAATCTTAACGTGAAGTAATAAGGTCTGTATTTTATTGGCACTTAAAAACGAATTTAGCCGATGCTGCTTATAAAAATAGTATTGCAGGATTTGAAGATGGACAAAAATTTTAAGGTTTCGTCAGTGACATGCAAATTTTTGCTATGGGAAATGATCTTAACTACCGAAAAAATAAAGTTTAAATTTAATTTTTAATAAAGACGCGCATGCACGCGCTCTTTCAAATGCAAGAACTATATTAGTTGTATTGGAGACAAATGTGTTAATTGTACCTGTTGCAGATAAAGTTCTTGAAAACGAAAGAAGGTACCGCCATGGTACAGATGGGGGACGGGGTGTCGGTGGAGAGATGCGTGCAGAACCTGAACAATGTCACGGTCGGAGACTACACGCTCACACTCGCGTACGTACTGAGGCTGAAATCTATAGATAGCACTATGACTTTGCTCAGACTCAAGTTTGAGTTAAAACGAGACGGATTCTCGTCTCGTTTCGTTTTAAATCTGTCTTAAGCCTAAGCAAAGTCAGAAGTAGCCCGAGTAATATAAAAAAAGGATCTACCTACGTTTGCATCCCAAAGTGCTTGAATGGCCACCTCATACGAAAAGCGCGGCGTTAAAAGACCTTCACTAGATTTTTTTTAAAGAATAGTGGCCATGTTTATCATGATATTCCCCTTTCCCCACCATCTAAGCGTAAAGCCTGTGCTAGGAGTAGGTACGACAATAGTGCAACGGGTGGGATTTGAACCGGTGACCTTTCGTATGTATTTCAGTCCGCTTCTTTAACCGTTGAGCTATGTCTAGCAGTGGGCATCTATCGGTTGATAATAATTAAGATAACAATGATGATTGCTGAAGAATAACTTTGTAATTGAACATTGAATTTTTAACCCTGATAAGTACCTTTGTAAGTGCAACGCACAACCATACATAATTTAATTTAATACCACGGGTCGATTTTATTAACCACGTCATAATACTTAGCTATCTGCATGCCAAATTTCAGCCCGATCCGTTCTGTACTTTAAACTCAGTCAGTCAGTCAGTCAGTCACCTTTTCCTTTTACCTATATATTTAGATTATACTTTTTGGTTTCCAGATTCTCAAAACAGGCGTACTTATCGGAAGTGATGAACCCCTATCCCCTCCCAGACAAGAGTCCCTCGTTCAAAGATTACGTCGGCAACAAGAACAATCGGTTCCTCACGCCCGCTTCCATACACAAGAACCGGATACAGCCTCCTTCAAAGGTAAGAGATCTTTCTTCTTTTCTTTTCTTTCTTAACCCTTTAGATAGAGACAGAGCTAGGTAACAAGTAGGGACTTGACGAAGACTACGTCAGAAATAAGAACAACCGCTTCCTCTATACTCAGGAACACTAAACCGCTGGACGGCGGCGGCGTAAGACCGTGGCGTGTGGAAGTCCATGCAAGAGACCTATATCCAGCATTGACGTCTATTGGTTCATGATGATGATTATAAAGATTGAATCACGACAAATGCTAACAACTCCCAATATTGATTTTTAAAAAAATCTTAGGTTATTACATTCTTGCAGCGGATTTTGATCTCCTCCCCTATTTATAGTAATTGTGTTTTTCCCAGGTGTTGCACTTCTTCAACACCCCTCCAGACGTATCAGACGAGCAGCTGCTGCAGGTGTTCCAGGACTACGGCGTCACTCCGCCGCACACCATCTCCAAGTTCCCGCTCAAGAGTGAGAGGTGAGGACTATTCCACAGTACCAGTGAGGGAACTCTCGGTTTGATCCTGAATCGACGATATGTCAAATATTAGGCTATGGTGACGTAAAATCAAAGCAAAATAGGGCGGGCTATTTTAGGGCTACCTACGTCAAATGTACTAACATTTGACGTCTGCCAGTGACGTCGTAGCCTCGAGGTTTTGTTAGAAGTTCCCTAACTGTCGTGAACTGTACCAGTATCATGTCTCAGGATGTTCCGGAACTTGCATCCTAGAGAATTCCGGGAATTTCCTGAATTTCTAGACTGCTTTTAAATAGGGGTTTTTTTTCAAGATACGCATGCATAACAGAACAGTCATGCTTAGTGGAAAGAAATTGTCAGGTCTAGGTTGGATCACGCTTGTCTAGAAGATGCTACACCTTAGAGATTTGTTCGTAGATTTTTTTATCGTTTGACATTCAGACGGAACGAATTGATTTTTTTAATAAGAATTTTCCAAATTTTCATCAGGATTTTCCAAGTTTTCTTCACTATTTTTGATAAATTGTTTTATTGCTACAATTTTACCCGAGGCTTTTAAGACATCTCGGTTTTGTATAATTAGTGGTGAAAATAATTTTCAGGTCATCGTCGGGTCTGATGGAGTTCCAGAACATATCGCAGTCCGTGATGGCCATCATGGCGTGTAATCACGCCACCATACAGCACCCAGGTACCATCTTATTTTCCCGACTGCGGCGAATCAATCCTAAGGGAGGTTTATGTTTTTAGATAAAAAAAACAAACTTCGTACAGTCAGTTGAAGAATAATGGTGATAATTACCTACGAGGTTTTTAAGAAAATGACGTCCTTTTTTTTTTGTTCTGTACCCGAAAGATACCAGTGGGACCCTATTAGCAAGCCTCCGCTGTCCGTCTGTCCGTATGTATGTCAGTGGGATGTACCTCGTAAACCGCAGTAGGTAGAGAGTTGAAATTTTCACAGAATGCCGCTATAACAACAAATAATGAAAATTTCAAAACATTTTTTATGTGAAAATAAAAAGTTTTATTTCTCATACGATGGTACAGAATCCTTTGTGTGCAAAATGCAAATACGACTGACAGTTGGCAGATTTTTTATATGTTGATAAATTTTTCAGTTTCTTTTTTACCAAATATGAATGTGTCACTTGTAATATTTCCAGGCGCGAAGTTCCCGTTCGTAATGAAGCTGTGCTTCTCGTCGTCGCGGCAGATCGGCCAGGGCAAGGGGCCCGCGCCGCCCAAGCCGCCCCACCAGCCGAACCAGACCCCCGACCAGAGGCCCGGCCAGAACAACGGCCTCGAGCACGACTACTAGTAAGAGATCATCTTAAGCTAGCCACTGATACTGCGGTGTAGTACAAGCCACGGAGGTTGGAAATGTGGGGTACTGTTTAGTATAAGAGCGCGAGATGAGAAAGAGACAAATGATTCTATTTTTTATGGGACAGAGAGAAAGTCGTCTTAATTTAGACCCAGTTATCAACAATTGCTGTACCTATTATCCGCGGAAAAAAGTTAGTTTAGGGCTCTCTCTGTTACGGAATCCCATACAAATGACAGAGAGAAAAATCTCAGTGGGCGTTAACCATTTTGATTGACCCACCAATCATAAACATGTTTTCAAAAAACATTCAGAATCCAATTCGAAGACATAGTTTCGTTTATGATTGGGTGGTGACTCAAAATGGTTAAAAAATATTTAAAAGTCTTATTTTTTAAATGTTTACGATATGTTGCAAACAAAACATCTGACTGACGCTAGAGGTCAACGAACGTTGCGTAAGTAGGCCACTCGGAGAGTTGCGTAAGTAGGTGGGGACCCCAGTTTTTCACGCTATACATTGCGGGTTTGAAAAATACTAAATCACTAAAACTACAAAATGAGGCAAATGGTTATTGGTATTGGATTGTGTTTAGGTAGTATAACAATAACGCTGTTTTTGCTAGCGTTCTGGTTACAGCCTGTATAAAATGCCCTGCCACTGGAATCTAAATATATAAAAGGAAAGGGTGACTGACTGACTGACTGATCTATCAACGCACAGCTCAAACTACTGGACGGATCGTGCTGAAATTTGGCATGCAGATAGCTATTATGACGTAGGCATCCGCTAAGAAAGGATTTTTGAAAATTCTACTCTTGAGGGGGTGAAATAGGGGCTCGAAATTTTGTGTAGTCCACGCGGACGAAGTCGCGAGCATAAGCTAGTATCCGATAAAAATGTGTGTCCGACAAACGACAAGTGGGAACGGGGCGGTTACGGCGGTTACGCACTCATCCGATCCGACTCCGTGAAAATACGTTCCTTTTTGTTTTGTATGGGAGCTTATGACATATGTCTTAGATAATCGCTGATAATCGCTGATAATCTTAGATATTCTCACGGATGACGGATAGAACTCGGATGACTGAACTGCAGTGCGTAATCGCCGTTAGGGGTTACTTCCGAGATGCGTGCTAGATCCGCCTCGCGCATTACGTCTTTTGAAATGTACCTTAAAATGAGTTTTCCGAAATTCCAACCTTCGTGGCTACAGATGTATTGTAAGAGATGTTAGTTTTTAATTGTGTAAAAAATATATAAATACATATTCAACTATCTTTATGTATTACGCACTGGATGTGTCGTTCCGAATGAAAATCGTGTCTATGGAGTGTAAATTAGTATAATGCATACATTTTGAGATCTCACTCGCCATTTTAGATTATACTAGCTTATGCTCGCGACTTCGTCCGCGTGGACTACAAAATCAAAACCCTATTTCACCCCCTTAGGAGTTGAATTTTCAAAAATCCTTTCTTAGCGGATGCCTACGTCATAATAGCTATCTGCATGCCAAATTTCAGCCCGATCCGTCCTGTAGTTTGAGCTGTGCGTTGATAGATCAGTCAGTCAGTCAGTCAGTCATTCAGTCAGTCACCTTTTCCTTTTTTTTTAGATTATATGACATCTGACATGTCAAAAACACGTTTCATCTTTATAAAATCGTGCTTTAGACATGACAGTTGACACAGGGCTAAAATGGCGAGTGAGATCTCAAAATGTACGCGCTATATATCAAGTTGTTAGGAAAAGCGAGTTGCAACCATGAATTATATACTTATGTATAGAACACTCCTAATACCTACTTGAAGTAAATTCCTACTTATCGCTATCTCACTTCGAGTAACAAATTAGAGCGAGAGATCGGACCCCGGTGGTGTCCACTGTCCGACCTCTCGCTCTTACTCGGTGGTCGAACTAGGATAGCGATAAGTAGGAATTAAGTAATAGGAGTGCCTGACCCACCTTTACTATAAATTCATGACCCATCTAGTGTATAGTACATAGTAGGTCGTTGTACATATTATATTATATGTATATTTCAAAATGCAAAGTGTTGAAAAAGACATGTGTGCGTTGTAAATTGTGTAGACGTTGTCGGACCAATGTTAAGTCGATTCGGTATTATTTTTTGAATTTGGCTATATTTAAGCCTATACTGGTCGCAATATCTCGCTGCACGCGAAGCAATAAAACGTATTTTGTTGTTTGCTTCGCCACAAAAGACGTCATATTGCCCCGCGTGCAACAAGATTTTGCGACTAGTATAAGATGTGTTTAGTTACCAGCTTGCTTTAACACTCGATGATACATGAAAAGTCAGTTTTATCCGGTTTCGGAACGATACCGTTCGGTTTCGGTACAGTTCGGTAGGTATCGGTACGAAGTCAAAATGTGGATATAGGGCACATTATTTCCATACTAATATTATAAATGTGAAAGTGTGTCTTTCTGTCTGTCTGCTAGCTTTTCATGGTTAACAGTTCAACCGATTTTGTTGAAATTTGGTACAGAGTTAACTTACATCCCGAGGACGGAACGGAGGATACTTTTTATGACGGAAAATCAAAGAGTTCGCACGGGATTTTTAAAAAACTAATTCCACGCGAATGAAGTCGCGGGCATCATCTAGTTATTTATAAATAAATAAGCCATTTATTTCTATTTATTTTTATTTATCGTGTAAAATGTCGAAAAATACGTCTATAATCTAATCTGTAGTACGGAACCCTCAGTGCGCGAGTCTGACTCGCACTTGGCCGGTTTTCACTAAGCATGAGTGTCTTCAAGCGCAAGCCTAGTTATCTAGTAATAAAAAAGATGAATTCACAAGCAACACGCTATATTAAGTAAAATCTAACAATTTAGAATTTTCGTAACGGTATTGTACCGAAACCGAACCGTACCGTGAAATAAGTATGTAGTTCGAAGGTATACTTATCCGATATTCTTTTAATGTAGTCAATTGCTGGTTAACTATATTGCACAAACTGTATGTAGTTAAAACGTATGTATAGTGATTTTATAATTATTTAAATGTCTTAATATGAAACATATTATGTATTATTATAATTGTATTTAAGTTATATTCTGCCGTTTTTCTCTATACATATTAAAACAATAGTATATTCATAATAATTTGTACAGTAGCTGTTTGCCGGCCTAATAAAAAAGTAATAGTATTAAATTTCAAAATTGCAAAAGCTATACGATACGTGCGGTACAGTTTCGGACGGCAGAATTTTTTTTCGACAAAATTTTAATTGTACGGACTACAAAAACCGTTTTTGATTCATAAGGGAAACATTTTAGCGGTACGAATGCTGTACCGAATACTGTACCGTTAATAATAACGTTATTAATATAACCGTTAATAATAATACGTATTACTATGGGTAGTTCAAGTATATCGCAAGAAGGAAACTTTTTTCTTCAGTATTTTCAAAAACAGATAAAAAGCTTAATAAATACTGTTTAAAATAATTATTTTTCTCATAAAATGAAAAAAAATGTTTGTATTTTACTTGAATGTTTCCTAAGTCCCATATAATTAAAGGCATAATAATGTCCACATTAAAATACACTTCTATTACTCACTTAATTTCACTTGAAAATAATTATTACTTATAAAATTTTTGGTCGACTTTAGACTGCAGTGTTTTATGAATGCGTTTTTTAAAAATATGACTTTAAAAAAAAATATTCCATATATTTTAAAACCTTACAGTAGGGACCATAGAGGCTATCGAACTGTTATGTTTGCTTGAAAAATTCGTATTATTTTTTTAAAATTTAACTGAATCTAATTGAGTTTACATCGTCTAAAGACGCAAGTCTATTGTAATTCTTAAAAAAGATATGCTTTCGCACAGTATAAAAAGTTAAATTTTATTTTAAAATTTTGTTTTTAAAAATTGTTATAAAAATTTATTTTTTCGCGAATTTTTTACAGGCAAACATAAAAGGCGCCTTTTTTGACAAAGTAACCACACTCTCACTTGAAAAAGCAAACAACAGTTTTAACCATATTATATTATATTCTTATATAAACTGTACACTTTCCGAAATTAAATACTAAGTATATTTTTGTTTATAATATAAAATAAAAATTAAACCAAATGACGCTAGAAAAATATACCTACATTTTTATGCATAGTTTCATTTTTGCTTTAAGCTTGATTTTATTTTGTGTAGTATTACACACTATTAAAGCCAAAAACATTAGCCAAAAAGTGTTAGATTAACATATTTAAATGTTTGAAATATGTATTTAAAAAATAAAATTATTTTTGAACGAAAATTAATTTTTTTTTCGCTTATAGAAAAAGTTGATGTATAATCTCGTTAAAAGTCAAGAAAATATAATAACAAAAAAGTTTTACATTATTATTTATATATAGGAGTTAAACTAAATTGGCGCACTAGTTCTGAGGTCTCAAAATAAGTAGTTAGTTAGTTTTTTAATTGTTACCAACACATACATAGGTAGATAAGTTTTGATTCTAAAATCTTTTGATATACATTTATTTAATAGAAAATGCCTTTAGATTTTAAAATAATATAAAATATTTTTCACAAAATACTAAAGGGTTTTTTGTTCTAAATTGCGTATTTTTCCTGTGGTCCATATTTTGTAAGAAGTAAAAAAAATAAAAAATAAACAAAAAAATTGATGGAAAATCCGGATGACAGCTTTTTTTACTATTATTACTTAATGGACTAACATGGCCTAGGATTATCGCAAATTTTTTTTTCATTAAATAAGTAAATCCAGTGCTTTTAAAAATAAATGTGAATGACATATCTGATTGGAAAGAAACCATAACACTTATTGTTGACTGCAACGTCAATTTTCTATTCTAAATCTAAATAATTAATTAGTAAGATGTAAAATAATCATGTGCAGTCGGGCGCAAATGTCGTATATTTTTAACGAAAGGCAATGTGTTTAATTGCTTTTAAAATAGGCTTAATGAATTTTAGATTTGTACTTAAAATGCTGAATAAATTATTGTATTAAAAATCGAAATAGACATTTTGAGCTCGACTGCACATTCTGTATTCGCTTGACCTGTTTGTGAAAAATGTCAATTGTATTTTATTTTTTTGGCGTAGGTATATTAGAAAATTATATAAATCGTTCGAAATACACTCAAAAAATATGTAGTATCTCAATTATAACTGTCATTTTTTTGCTAAACATTTAGACATTTTAATAAATCTTTACAAAAAGTACTTTTAAAAATAGATGTAAGTTTTGAGGGTAGATGTGTAAAGTTATATAATTTTTTTGTTTGTATTTTGAACGATATTTTTTTTGTCTACCGCCAGTATTTTGTTCTTTCTGCGTGTACTGTGGTAAAAATTAGTCACTTACCTACATATCAAAAAGACAAATAAAGAGTTAGTGAGTTACGAGTATTAATAAACGTATTTTATGTCTATTTTATGTTATTCTTTTTTGTTCTTTTGACGTTTCTCTGTTGGTTTTTTTCGTTTCACTTTTAATCATTTTCTATTTCTGCCCCCACTTGTGATATTTTATTACAAACATTAACTTTATACTTAACATTTAAATGCGATACTGGACGAAAAAATATTGAGGTTCTAACTGAAAAAATATATCTGGAAATAAAATTCCTTCGTTTTTTAACACATTTATTTTTTTCGATTTTTACACATTGATTTGACATGAAAATTGATGTTCGTTAATATGGCAATATTAATTTTGCAACTCGTCAGAGTGACACTGACGGTACCTCAAACACATTTTTCGGCTGCGATCGTGCTGTGTCAATACATGCAAACTTACATGAACGTATTTGCTTTCTAGCTAACGGCGATCTGGCGGGGCACACACAAACACACATATCAAGACGGACGGCAACACATAGACACACACAGGCACACCACTACGAGTGCGGGGATGGGGGGAAAGACGGCATTGCCATTGCTAAAAGAAAAAGCCCAAAAAAAATACTTTATAAAATAAATATATAGGTACATACATTTTTTCCGGCACCACAATTACAGTAACACCCCTGAATGTACGGTAATTTTTCCCCGCAATGGCAAAATTTCTATAATTCCTTGAGTTTATTACATGCAAACTTTTCTTGAGGTAAAATCTCGTTATTTAAAAATCTATTAATGTGGTAATTCTTTAAATATTATTTGTACAATACTCTAAGGTAATAATTGGCTGCATCTTTTTTTTTTTATTACATATTTACTGAACAATGTATTAATATTTTGAGGTTTTTGAGTAACAAAATATTCAGTAAAAAATAAGTGTCGATTCTTTTAAAAACAACGAAAAATCGTTTTCTTTTTTAAAGTCTAAATGTATCGATTCGTAAATTCTCAAGAAAAGTTTGTTTGATAGTACTTTTATAATTTGTGATCTTTTTCACTCATATAAAGACATTATCAGGTAGATTTTTTATTTAATATAATATTAGACACAATAACAATTCTCAAGTATAACACGATTATATTTCCATATTTTTTCTTTTTCACTTTTTTAAATTTTGTTTTTAGTTTTCTATTGGACTTACCAAGTCCAATGCGGAGCGCATTTTTGATTTTTGGTTTATTTTGGCGGGCGGCTTAGAATTTATAAGCATTATTCCCATATTTCAGTTAATTAATTTAGGTAATGGGGCCGATTCTCTAGTACACAATCTCTAAACTAAACTAAATTAACAGATCTAAATCTAATGCTATCCTTTTCGTCAAGCAACATTATGAAAGGGATAGCAATAGATTTAGACGTGCAATTTTAGTTTAGTTTAGAGATTGTGTACAATGGAATTAGCCACAATATTTAGTTATTAGTTTCTTATCATTCTATTTCGGTGCCGTTTTCAAACTCGTAATGTAATTTATATTTTTGCGAACCTAAATTTAGTTCGTTTGTTTTTTAATATTTTAAATCAAATTTTTATATAAATCAACTTAAATGGTCAATAAAGACACGACGTCAAATTTACTCTCTGATGAAATATTATATTATTTTGGCGATCGAAAAATGGGGTTTTTGTTTAAATTCGAGTTTAGAAAGCGGCACATTAAAAAAATTATCTATATCCCATTTTTAGTGACGGATAAAATTAATTGGTAGTTTTAATTAATTAATTAATTAAATAAAATTAGTTTTGCGAATACGAGTGTACGCAAGGATGCGAAAATAGGTGTAGATTTTTTATCTTGAAATTTTTATTTGAATTTGAATTATTTTTTGCATGCCTGATTCGGTTGTACGGTTACAAACGGCAGTTGTGAATTTGTACAAGAGAATAAAGTAACAGTGGTTTATGGAGGTAGATGATTTTAAGTTTTATTTTTTTCGTTTGAACTCTTTTATGATAGGCCCCATGCTTTCGAGTGTGCATGTTTTTCCGCATCTGCATGTGTTTCGTGACATTGGCGTGAACTGTTGGAGACGTCTTATTGGGAAAAATCTAACGGAATTATGCGAGCGCAAAAAACTTCGCTACAATGTGCCATGTGTGGAACAAGAGGCGGAGAAATATTGCGCGTGCGTTTTTTCGCTTACAACATTCCGCTAGATTAATCCGAGACTTATAGGTACGTAATATTTTCTTTTCCGAATTATTATGGATTACTTGCTTATTTTTAGCAGCCATAGCAACAAGGGGTTTTAATGAATTGAGTATTGAATTATTAATTTGAAGAATGAAGTGAATTATAATTGCATATTTTCAGAACTGTAGATAAATGAATTAATAGGGTTCAAAATGTACAATAATTTTATTTATTTCACGAGATTAAACGGATGTGGCGGCAAAAAATTAAACAAAGAAATTCTGAAAATTCTATCAATAATATTTCTTTAGCGAATGTAATGATTCAGCTTAACAATAGTGGAGCAAGTCGTTTCTAAATACATACATACCATCATACGATCATTTTAATATATATTGGTATAAATTCTACTATACACAAAACTTTAATTACTTAGACTAAAATTAATAAAGACTAAAATAAAAAAGCGGTGTGCTTTGCGTGGATGCCGTTAATTTGATTTTTAGTTCTGACAATTAAAATACTAAGACCCGATTTACAGTTTCAGAATTCGTTTTGACAGTTTTTGTATTGAAAATCTATTATAATGGCAAAATTCGTCAGGTAAAATTTATTAAGCGATTGGAAAATTGATAGTACTAAATTTATCTCGCTATTTTATGTTCTTGCACACAATTAATAGCAATAGTTAGTTCTTTAACTAGTTAACTGGATAATATATTTTTGACTATTACCATGGCTGAATTTTCAAAAATTAAATAAAAATACTACGTAGGACCAAACTTAAATCCTTGGTCTGTGTAGTATTGTTTTTTTCGAAATTTTATAGAAATTCTTGCTTTTTCGGCAATAACTAAAAAAATATTGTTTTGCACTTAACGGCTTTTTAGTTAAACGACGGCAGATTTGTCTTGTCAGTTTAGTTTTGTGTACAGTAAAATTGTACCTTTATCCATTTTTAAGAACCAAAATATGTAATTATAAGATAAATAGAGTTTAGCGTCTTCTTTAGGCTAGTAGTAAGTGTCATTGCGATGTCAATTATATTCGACTAGTGGAAAAAATATGACAGTAAACAGATTTTCTATAAATTTTTCTTAAAAACGATAATAAAAGTAAAACTTGACGATTCGATTTAAATGTAAGTTTTGAATAACGCCTGGCTGCACAATATTTCATTGAGTACGTTCAGATTCTGCAGGTTTTTTTTGGTATAAAAATGTTTTGTATTTATTTATAGAACCTGCACATATGCAGGGTCTTTGTTCGAACTAATAGTTTTATTACTGAGATCCACTTTAAAATGTTGGGGGCTTTAACGTAAAAAATAAATGTCAGCAAAATTCACTGACCAATTTAACATTTTTGATCAGTTAAAGTTTTCATTTTAATTTTTCGTCGTATTCTTTAATTTGGCAATTAACTTTTTTTTATTACAATTAAAGATAACCTGCAAAATTTTGAGCCGTTACTTACTGGTTTTATAGAATTAGGTGGATACACGGATACTATGAATACTGCTGTATTTTTCGTTATTATTATACTATAGAATAGATGTGTGGTGTAAACTTTGTGGCAGCACGTCTGTATAACTGTTTATGATGTGACACTCAATTCTACCATACAGTCGAAATTTACACTCTAGTTCGAAGAGATTGCTAACAATGAAACCGTATTTGAAGTAAGAAAATATATTTCAAGATTTTTACTAAACCTAGTCAACCTAGAAATATTTTTATTTTGTTAGCGATTTCAAAAAAAAAGTGATCTTACCTCGTCATGAAATTCCCAATAGTAAATATTTTGATTAGAAATATGTAGTTAATATTTGATTTGATATGTCAATTGTTTCCATATCGTAAACAGTGTTATAGTCGGCACAAAATTAATTAAATAAAAAAACAGTAATAGTACTAAAAATAGCTGATCTAAAAAATCCATTGTTATCAGAATAATAGATGCATATCTTTTTCTCTAGGAAATATTTTCAAATAAATGAAAAAAATAAATGTTTTAGCATTAGGACTTCGATGTCGTGATAGCTTGACTATGTTTTTATGTTATGGAACGAGAAATTGATATGTTTTATTTGGTTTCCAGTAGGTGGTATATGTTTTTTGTAATTAGAATGATACAAAAATGTTGTATGAGATATTGTGAAAATTTAACTAAAAATGACACAGTGCTGTCAAATTCCTATATCCTTTTTTAGCAGTATTTATTGTAAAATTAAATTAATAATGGTATTAATGCCTTAATTTAGATAGAAGACATGATATCACCGTTTGTAAAATTAATTGAATACAATTAATTCTCAGTGACAATTTAATGCATCCATTAATTTTGAAGAATGCACTAAATTCTTCCGAAAATTATGCATTCAATTAGAGTTTGTATAAACGATGATTCAGAGATTTTACAACATTTACTACTAAACCGCCTACGCCCGACATATTATATACAAATGACCGAAATCACGCTCAAATATACTTGTAATATGATATTCACTACATAACATGTATGGTAGGGGCTACTGTGAGTTACGCAAAGTTTTATGTTAGCGGCTGCGTAAATTATTTGTATGTCAAATTGTAGTTCGAAACCGTTAAGAGTGCTATATTTTTGCGTTAAAAATATACTAGGCACCGGCTTCGTTCAAGTGGATTTTTTGTGAATCGGTGATGGGGTGGAATTTCCAAAAAAAAAACTTGAAATGTATTTCATGTATATAACTTGAAAAATGACGGAGTACCATATAAACTTTCATACCCTAATTAACGGCCCTTGAGCGGTGTGATTTCCGAAAATCCTTTCTCAATGAGCGTAAAGTTATAAAAAGACCTTTTTTCCAAAACTGCAAAACCCAACCTCAGCGGTTTAGGTTTAGATCAGTCAGTTCAAGGACAAGTCTTTTCATACCAATGTACCTATAGATTACGCAGTTGCTAACGAGTGAACATTTACAAAACTCATAGTAGGTATCTATTGAGTTACACATACATAGCACGAAACCATGCCTAAGATACTCGGCGATACATAACAAAAGGCACTCTAGCATTTTACATAATATTTTATTAAGAGTAATGTAACAATTATTTTCTATTTTTAGTTTGTCTTTTATTTCTAGACATTGCATTGGTAGTAGGTACTTGTAGTTACATGGTAAAACATTAAATACATGTCAACACAAACAAACTTCTTTCATTTAACACTACCATTTTTAGTACATACCTACTTGAATTCGGTAGTTTGAGTAAATTATTCAAAAGTAGTTCAATTGCTAGAGAATTAATTCGATTAGTCTTGAATTAATTTCCATTAAAATTCAATTATTTGAATTAAATTGTAAAAGTGTAATAGCAATGTTTTGAAAAAACTTCCGAATTCAATATTCAACACAAATAAGACAATACGGTCTTTACCTGAAACCCTTTACAATATGAAAAAAAAAAACTTTGAATTTGATTTGTTTAAAAAGTGAAGTTACATATTATATTTACCTACACTTTTTACGTAAAATGTCTACATTGAAAATTGATATTTTTATTCAAGTTAAAATTCAAAGTTATTTTGGTCTGACATAATATTTTCTGGTACTACCCTAGTATAAAAAGAGAGTGCAATCTCTTGAATATCCAGAACAGCGCTACGATTTAGTTTATGTAAACTTATGACAAAAAAGGCACTGAAACTTCGGTAAGTACATTATTCCAAATATTACTTATCAAGTACATATACATAGTTAGTATATATAGTACTTGTATGTACAGCAGTATCATGCGTTTCATTTAAAAATCACATTTCAACTCATATATTCAATTTTAACTCATTGCCAAATGCAACAGTGTGGTATCTATGTAGGTACATTCTAATTTACATTCACAAAAAAATTACTTACATCTTTGCTACGATGTGCCATTATTAATATAATTGCTCAAATATATATTTATTATATTTACAAAAATTATTAAAAAGTAATTTAATAATTTTATATTATGTAATGATTGTATCTTACAAAGAGGCAAATTTTTCGCACCAAGAAGTTCATAAAATGTATAGAAAAGTTAACGTTGGAAAAAGAAGTACATTTTATGATTATGTTGAAAAATGTAAATAGTTTATTTACGTTAATAAAGAAATGATTTCGTTTTATTTTATTGTAAAGTCTATGTAATTAATACAATATATTTTAATGTTAGGAGGAAGCACTTAAGTCGCGAAAACAAATGTAAATTGTATAGAAATAAACAATGTTTTTGATTGAGTTGTAGTTTTTTTTTTAATTAATCACTAGGTAGCAGGTCCCCTTATTTATGAATGCGAAAGTGTTTGTTTTTTGATTTATTGGTTTGTCCTTCAATCACGTCGCAACGGAATAACGGATTGACGTGTTTTTTTTTCATGGATCTACTTAAATACCTGGAGAGTGAATTAGGCTATTTTTTATCCTTTTTTTCTGTTATTATAAACATAATAAAGTGAAGTTGTTGCTATTTTTTATTTATTTATATGTGTGCAAACCGGGCCACTTGGGCGAAGTGAATTTGTTTATCCCTTGTTCTACTCTACTATAATAAGTCAATGGTTGAGACCGACGACACATATGTAGATATGAGTGACAGAGACAAAGCTCTACGAAGCCGAAATCTTTTTTTAAAGGTCGGTAGGAACGGCATTCCGAACCAGTGGTAAATTAAACCTGACTATTCATAAGCACTTTTAAAAAGTTTACATGAATAAAAAAACATTCTATTCTATTCTATTCTATTCGATGTAGTCTGACTAGTGTTATGGAAAATCCACACGCTATCATCTACTTGCGAAATCGCCAATTTGAGGATTAGGTTAGACCAACTGAAAAATCGGTTAGGTGCGAGTCGGACTTGCCCCCTTCGTGGTTCCGTACCAACGTACAAGAAATACTGTTTATTTAGTCACTGCGGCCATTTTTAAATTATTAGGTACTAGATAATGCCTGCGACTTCGTTGCATGGATTGAAGTTTTTTAAAATCCCGTAGGAACTCTTTAATTTTCCGGGATAAAACCATAATTGTCCTATCCCGGGATGTAAGCTAACTCTGTAGCAAATTTCATCATAATCGGTTAAACTGTTAGGCCGTGAAAAGCTAGCAGACAGACACACTTTCACATTTATAATATTAGTATGGATTAGTTATAGCGGCAATAGAAATAAATATACCAACCCTCTAACCATTACGGTCCACGAGGAATAGCCCACTGACGGACGGACGGACGGACAGCGGAGGCAGTAATAGGCCTTCGGGTATGGAGTCTTAAATGGTAATAAAATAACAAGTTCTGTAGGAAAACTGCCATACAGGCTTTATTGGTGCTAATAAAATTGAAAACTTAAAATTAATACTAATTTATACAAAAAAAATATATATATACAGGACCATGTAACCAGAACGCTAGCAAAAACTTAGCGTTATTGTTATACTATCTAAACAAAATCCAATACCAATAACCATTTGCCTCATTTTGTAGTTTTAGTGATTTAGTATTTTTCAAACCCGCAATGTATAGCATGCAAAACTCGGGTCAATGCCCCGCCTACGACGCGACGTGGCAATGACTCCGAGTGGTCTACTTACGGAACGTTCGTTGACCTCTAGCATCAGTCAGATGTTTTATTTTACAAAACATTTTTTTTAATATATTTTTTCGCGTTTGTAGTACCATATCAGTAATCATCAGTACTTTCACCTATCTTCGTTTTTGCCAGCGTTCTGGTTATACCCGTATACCTACTTATAGAAATATACACATTTCCAATTTCATGTTTGGCGCTACTACGCTACGTTGATGGGAAACGCCGTTGATAAACGCGTTTTGGGCCTAATATCGGCATTCCCCCTTTTTTTAAACAAAAGATTATTAGCCATGTTAAATGACTAATATTCCCCTTTCCTCTCCAATTAAGCGTCAGGCTTGTGCTAGGAGAAGGTACGACAATAGTGCAACGGGCGGAGTTTGAACCGTCGACCTTTCGGTTTTCAGTCCACTCCTATACCGGTTGAGCTATTGAGGCTCAAAAGCCTTAAGGCCCTTTAAACACTATGCTCAAGACTAACGCGGTGTCCTGCGTGAACGACGAATACTACGCGACGCGACGAACGCGATCAACTCAACGGCATACCGTGCTTACCGTGTAACGGCATTACGTCGCGTCGTCGTGTCGCGTCGTATTCGTCGCTCACGCAGGACACCGCGTAAGTCCCGCAAATTGCAATTGCGGTGGAACCATGTCTCATTAATGACGTTATTTTGACGTCAGCCGAAATAAAAATATACCATCAGCTCGAAAGTTTATTCTAGTGTTGACGTTACTAAAATGGCGGGCACTCGCATTAGCAATTTGCGCGACTTATAATCACGAGGTTTGGCAGTTTTAAATGGATATAAGAAAAAGATGCGCATACTTTAAGCTCTAAAATTTAGTTACGATCATAATCATAATAAATTAATATTCACATAAACGTAATACATTTCGAAGCTGTGATAGCCTAGTGGTTAGGACGTCCGCCTTCTAGTCGGAGGTCGGGGGTTCGATCCCGGGCACCTCTAACTTTTCGGAGTTATGTGCGTTTAAAGTAATTAAATATCACTTGCTTTAACGGTGAAGGAAAACATCGTGAGGAAACCTGCATGCCTGAGAGATCTTCATAATGTTCTCAAAGGTGTGTCTGCCAATCCGCACTAAGCCAGCGTGGTAGACTATGACCAAAAACCCTACTCATTCTGAGAGGAGACCCGTGCTCTGTAGTGGAACATGTAGATCATGATGATGATGAATATTTACGATATTTTTGTATTTAATGATAAAGTATAGCCTTTAATTTTAATCCCACGATTTTGCCCAGCAGTGGACATGGATACAGCGCTTAGGGCATTACATTAGGGGTAAATTACACTTGTATTCGACTTGATTAATGTCCCACGATTTTGCCCAGCGGTGGACTGAGTATGCCAAGTCCACTAAGTGTTGATGGCCACCCACCCACTACTGCCGTCGGGGAGGGTGATTGGCACTAACCGGAACTGGGGGCTTGACTGTAAATAAAAAAATATTACATGTCTTTTTTAAATTCAAATACAAGTTAGCCCTTGACTGCAATCTCACCTGGTGGTAAGTGATGTTAAAGTCTAAGATGGAAACGGGCTATACCTATTCATGTTCACGAGATACAGCCCGCTGACTGACTGACAGACAGACAGATAGACGGACGGACAGCGGAGGCTTTGTAATCTCATCACTCATCCGATCCGAATCCGTGAAAATACGGATATAAAAATATCTACGTCATCCATACTTCCATACTTAATATTATAAATGCGAAAATGTGTCTGTCTGTCCGTCTGCTAGCTTTTCACGGCTCAACCGTTCAACCGATTTTGACGAAATATGGTACAGAGATAGCTTACATCCCGGGAAAGGACATACTCATTATATGTATTTATATTTTTCATATATTATGCATATAATTATTTATTATAAGTATTATTATTGTATATAAGTTGATTTGGGTATTTATTATAAGATATTTATGTAGTTTATTAGATTCTAGTACCGTAGACCTATTCCACTTCTTGATACGCCTTACTCACAACCCTGAATGGGATGCTGGAAGAAATCTCTGTTTAGAGATAAGCATTTCCAATGTAACTTAATTTATTATTACTTTGTAACTACAATTTTGGTACATGAAAAATAAAAATAAATAAATAATCCCGGAAAATTGAAGAGTTCCCGCAGGATTTTTAAAAAGCTAAATCCACGCGGACGAAGTCGCGGGCATCGTCTAGTATGTCATAAAGCTACCATACAAATAGTTATATGACATCTTCGGAACGTATTTTGGCGGACTCGTGAATGAGCGCGTAACCGCCCTTAAACTCGTTCTCAGCCAAGCTTGTGTATTAAATCCTGTCTATGACCTGCGCATAACTTCAGATTGGACTACTTGTTTAGCGCGCAATTTTATGAATCCAATTTTATACATAAAACTAGCTTATGCTCGCGACTTCGTCCGCGTGGACTACACAAATTTCGAAGCCCTATTTCACCCCCTTAGGGCTTGAATTTTCAAAAATCCTTTCTTAGCGGATGCCTACGTTATAATAGCTATCTGCATGCCAATTTTCAGCCCGATCCGTCCAGTAGTTTGAGCTGATAGATCAGTCAGTCAGTCACTCACCTTTTCCTTTTACATATTTAAAATATTGTTTTCTCACCTGTTGGTCCTCGAGGGAGTTTTCGCCTAGGGGGTCCATATCACCCTCCACATTATCTGTCGACAAATACAAGGGGAAAATTAATAGAATACAAGCTGATGCCCGCGACTTCGTCCGCGTGGATTTTCATTTTTCAAGATCCGGGGGGAGCTCTTTGATTTTCCGGGATTAAAAAGTAGCCTATGTCACTCTCCAGATCTTTATATAGATAAAGAATTGGCTATAGACCCAAGCAAAAAATCACGTCAATCCGTTGCACCTTTGCGACGTGATTGAAGGACAAACAAAAATAAGGGTACTGATTCTATTGACTTTTAAACGATTGTGCTCTCTTCTAAACAAAGTTTAACTAACGCAACCGTATTGAATATTGAAATATCCGTATTGAATATGAATTTTGGCTAATAATGGTATCCGTATTGAATATGAATTTTGGAAACCAACTATATTTAGTCAGTTAAGAAAAACACGTGATATTTTAAGAGAAAGAAAATAATTTTGTCGTCTACTTTAGTCACGTGATCGTAAACGACTGTGATTGGCCGAATGGTTGATGACGTCAACTGCTTGTAAAGTCGTAGTTTCAACAGTAGCCGACAATCAAAGTTTACGAACAGGTGACGTCACGATGACGTACGAGGCGCCATATTGTCAGGAACGCCACAAGGTCTATAGCCAAGCGCCAGTCTATACATTAAAAAAAAATTAAATTAGATTTTTTTTTTTTTTTTTAACATATATCTTTATTTGCAAAAAAGGTTTGACACATAAGACTTTGACCACTGGCTCCCAAAGAAGTATAAACTGTGTCACGGTGTCGTCAAAATTATAATAATTACTTACGTAAAGTCAATAGTGTAGAATCTTCACTCGCTTGCACTAAACTTATAGTTGTTTTTTCTGAAATTAACAAATAATGATACATGTATTACACCTTTTTTTTTTATTCAGATACAAATTAGCCCTTGACTGCAATCTCACCTGGTGGTAAGTGACGATCAGTGGCGTGCACAGGGTTTGAAGCCAGGGTAGGCATTAGTTAGGTAGGAACCTGTTTACTGGCAGGTCTTAATGAAAATATGCATTGAGCTTAGAACTGGGGTAAGCAGTGAATTTATGCCTCTATGACCTGCACGCTACTGGTGACGATGCAGTCTAAGATGGAAGCGGGCTAACCTGGAAGTTTTAACTAAGCCAGTTTTTAATAAACCCATGCCCCTTTGGTTTCTACACGGCATCGTACCGGAACGCTAAATCGCTTGGCGGCACGGCTTTGCCGGTAGGGTGGTAACTAGCCACAGCCGAAGCGTCCCACCAGACCAGACCAGAAATTTAGAAATTATAAAATTCCAAATCCCTGCCAGGAATCGAACCCGGGGCTTTCCACTAATAAGACCACAGCACTTACCACTGCGTCAGGGAGGTCGTCAAAGGTGACTTGACTAATAAACTGTTTGTCGGTTCATCAGTTCCCTCATAGTTGCGAAACTACTCAATAGATTTTTGTGAGTTTTCTCCACGCGACTATGTGACGTCATGACAAAACCAATATGGCGGATCATCATCGTCATCATCATCAACCGATAGATGTCCACAGCTGGACATAGGTCTCTTGTAGGGACTTGCACACGCCACGATCTTGCGCCGCCTGAATCCAGCGGCTCTCTGCGACTCGTCTGATGTCGTCCGTCCACCAAGTGGCTGGCTTTTCCTGCATGTTTAACAGTGGGAGGGCGGGCGGCGCATATCGCATGCTACATATTGCACCATACAGATTTGTCTGTTTCAGCGGCTTATAGCAAATTAAGCTTTTGGTGTCTTGTATACAGGATGTAACCAGAACGCTAGCAAAAACTTAGCGTTATTGTTATACTACCTTTTTTTATTTTTTTTTATTCAGATACAAGTTAGCCCTTGACTGCAATCTCACCTGGAGGTAAGTGATGATGCAGTCTAAAATGATAGCGGGCTAACCTGGAAGGGGTATGGCAGTTTTTATTAAACCCATACCCCTTTGGTTTCTACACGGCATCGTACCGGAACGCTAAATCGCTTGGCGGCACGGCTTTGCCGGTAGGGTGGTAACTAGCCACGGCCGAAGCCTCCCACCAGACGAAAAACACAATCCAATACCAATAACCATTTGCCTCATTTTGTAGTTATAGTGATTTAGTATTTTTCAAACCCGCAATGCGTGCAAAACTCGGGTCAATGCTCCCGCCTACGACGCGGCATTGACTCCGAGTGCCCCACTTACGAAACGTTCGTTGACCTCTAGCGTCAGTCGGATGTTTTATTTGCAATATATCGTGAAATTTTACAAAAATTTTTTAAATATATTTTCGGGTTTTTTCTTGTGGTATCATATCAGTAATCATCAGTACTCTGTCTTCGTTTTTGCCAGCGTTCTGGTTACACCCTGTATAACTACAAAATACATACCGTTTTTCTCATCAGATCCTAACGCTTCAGACTCTTCGGAAGTCGCAAATATCTGAAAAAAAATCAGATTTCGAGAAATCGGTCAAGTGCGTGTCGAAATCGCACACGAAGGGTTCCGTACCATCGTTCAAGAAGTAATCCATACTAATATTAGAAACTAGCTGATGCCCGCGACTTCGTCCCCGTGGAATTAGGTTTTTAAAAATCCCGTGGGAACTTTCCTTTTCCGGGATAAAAAGTCTATGTCAAATGTCACTCTCCAGGTCTTTATCTATACCTATGCAAAAACTCACGTCGATCCGTTGCTCCGTTGCGACGTGATTGAAGGACAAACCAAAAACAAACACACTTTCGCATTTATAATAAGTGTACTGAGATGAGAAAGTGTGTGTGTGTGTGTGTGTGTGTGTGTGTGTGTGTGTATGTGTGTGTGTGTGTGTTTGTGTGTGTTTGTGTGTGTGTCAAAGAGTTCCCATGGGAATCTTAAAGTTCGTTTAACCGATTTATATAAAATTTGGTACAGAGATAGTTTGCACCCCGGAAATTGACATAAACAACTTTTCATCCCGGAAAATCAAAGAGCTCCCATGGGATTTTTAGAAACCTAGATCCACGCGGATGAAGTCGCGGGATCATCTAGTAATAAATAACATAATAAATATCTAATAGTACTTACAGGTAATTTGTTTGTCTTACTCTCAACGACCAACTGGGAAAATAAAAAACGCATTTTTGATTTAAAAAAAATACAACTGTGGCCCTACCGCGGTTGTTTGACAGCTACAATGTCACGATCGCAATCATCTCTGATTGGTTAATGCTCGCTCACTATTGGCCACAATGCATTGTTGCAACAAGAATCGCACAAATTCAGCCAATCAGAACAATTGAGATTGTAATAATGATTGATGCAGGTTTTAGACAATCGCCCTACAGCAGTAGCGTGCAGGTCATTGAGGCATAAATACACTGCTTACCCCAGTTGTAAGCTCAATGCATATTTTTCATTAACACAGCTGCCAGTGAACAGTTTTCTACCTAACTAATGCCTACCCTGGCTTCAAACCCTGTGCACGCCACTGCCCTACAGGTATCGTAGAACAGTGCAGATTTTTATTATTTATTTATTTATTCAACACCTAATATCTAGCATTACAAGAAATTGTTCTAATTCGCTACACTAAGCCTTAGATTAAGTATCTAAATCTAATTAATATATTAAATTAAAAAATTAATATATTAATAGATAGTGAGTGTGCGAGAGAGAAAGAATTCGACGGGCGCGTGAATTATTATCCGTTACAATATAAGTATATCTACCCGATCGGGATATTATGTACTAGTAATCATCATCATCATCAACCGATAGACGTCCACTGCTGGACATAGGTCTCTTGTAGGGACTTCCACTCGTCACGGTCATGCGCCGCCTGAATAGTAATAGTAAATTTACTTTATTGTGAAAACTTTACTGGCTTACTGATTGTCTAGAGTAAGGCTACAATTATGTAAAATGTTTAGCTGTTGGTTTTCTAAATGAAAAAAAAAATTAAAAAAAAATTAAAAAAAAATACATACAACTTTTTCACCCACTTCAGTGACCCTCGGATGATTCACTACGATCGATTCCGCTAAGTGACCCTGGAAACAAAAAAAATAATCTGTACATATAAGAAAGTCCTGACTGACTGACTGACTTATATGTCAACGCACAGCCTAAACCGCTGGTCCTAGAGACATGTTTGGAGGGTGTGTTCCTTGTAAAGAGTAGATACCCGCTAAGAAAGGATTTTTCGAAATTCCACCCCTAAGTGGGTTTTCTGGTCGCCTCTCGGCCGGCGAGTCCCACATACCTCCCTCCAGTTGGCAGGCTGGTTGGGTAGCTGGTTGCCTATCACGAGGGGGGGGGGGGGAGTTATTCATCTTATGCCTAAGGTACAACCAAACTTAAAATTAATGGTTAGTAGACAATAATGGGTAGCTGGCTGCCTAAAACCAGGGGGGGGGGGGAGATTATTCATCTTATGCCTAAGGTACAACCAAACTTAAAATTAATGGTTAGTAGACAATAATGGGTAGCTGGCTGCCTAAAACCAGGGGGGGGGGAGATTATTCATCTTATGCCTAAGGTACAAACAAACTTAAAATTAATGGTTAGTCGACAATAGACAATAATGGGTAGCTGGCTGCCTATCACGAGGGGGGGGGGGGGGGGGGGGGGAGTTATTCATCTTATGCCTAAGGTGCAACCAAACTTAAAATTAATGGTTAGTAGACAATAAGAAGTAGAACAACAACTTGGCACAAGATGAAATGTCCCCAGCTCAGCATTAATGCTGCAGGTTTTAAGAATAAAACCTGAGCGCTGGTATTCTGCCGTGGCCGGGACCAACAAGAGTGACGTGCACGAGCTTAACAGTCTTCACCAACATCTGTGATTGACTGGATTAGTTCGATTCGATACTCCTGCGCTCCGCCTCTGGAAGGTGCGAAAGTCATTTGTGGGAATGAGTGTAATATCTATATATATAAAAGGAAAAGGTGACTGACTGACTGACTGACTGACTGACTGACTGATCTATCAACGCACAGCCCAAACTACTGGACGGATCGGGCTGAAATTTGGCATGCAGATAGCTATTATGACGTAGGCATCCGCTAAGAAAGGATTTTTGAAAATACAACTCCTAAGGTATATAGAGGTTTGAAATTTTGTAGTCCACGCGGACGAAGTCGCGAGCATAAGCTAGTATTTTATATGAAGCTAGTATTTTATAATAAAATTCCACAAGCAATTTTAGACTTGCCTTTACACAAGTTTAAAAAATGTGTTAAAAGTATGCTCCTAAAAAAAGCATATTATACAGTCGCAGACTATGTAAACGATAAAAAAGCTTGGATTTGACTCGCTCCAGCAATGCACGGGGCTGCAATGGCCTGTATAGTACGGTATAATAACATTGTAATTTGAAAAATTAAAAAGAGCAACCGCCGAGTTTCTTGCTGGTTCTTCTCGGTAGGAACGGCATTCCGAACCAGTGGTAAATTAAAACTACCTGACTATTCATAAGCACTTTTAAAAAGTTTACATGAATAAAAAAACATTCTATTCAATTTTTTTTTTTTTTTTTTAATTTTTTTTTTTTTTTAAAGAATATTAGCCATGTTAAATGACTAATATCCTTCTTTCCTCTCCAACTAAGCGTCAAGCTTGTGCTAGGAGTAGGTACGACAATAGTGCAACGGGCGGGGTTTGAACCGTCGACCTTTCGGTTTTCAGTCCACTCCTCTACCCGTTGAGCTATTGAGGCTTATCGGGTAGAGGAGTGGAGCTATTCTATTCTATTCTATTGAAAAGTGTTAGCAACTCACGCTAGTGTTCATGTGATGGTAGAGCAGCTGTTTCCGCATATATCCGGCTCCGCAAACGACGCACTCGTACGGCTTGCGGGCGCTGTGGACGTAGCGGTGCGTGTTGCGGTTGTCGCGCGAGTTGAACGCCTTTCCGCACACCTGCAAAAGTTCCGCACACAAAAAATTAAAAAAAATTGTTAATCTAAATATATAAAACGAAAAGGCGACTGACTGACTGACTGACTGACTGACTGATCTATCAACGCACAGCTCAAACTACTGGACGGATCGGGCTGAAATTTGGCATGCAGATAGCTATTATGACGTAGGCATCCGCTAAGAAAGCATTTTTGAAAATTCAACCCCTAAGGGGGTGAAACAGGGGTTCAAAATTTGTGTAGTCCACACGGACGAAGTCGCGAGCATAAGCTAGTCTAAATATATAAAAGGAAAAGGTGACTGACTGACTGACTGATCTATCAACGCACAGCTCAAACTACTGGACGGATCGGGCTGAAATTTGGCATGCAGATAGCTATTATGACGTAGGCATCCGCTAAGAAACGATTTTTGAAAATTCAACTCCTAAGGGGGGTGAAATAGGGGTTTGAAATTTGTGTAGTCCACGCGGACGAAGTCGCGAGCATAAGCTAGTTAATTAAATAAAAAATCTAATGATGTTGGGTCACTATTATATACAATTAGATGATGCCTGCGACTTCGTCCGCGTCGATTTAGGTTTTTAAAAATCCCATGAGAACTCTTTAATTTATAGCCTCAATAGCTCAACCGGTAAAGGACTGAAAACCGAAAGGTCGACGGTTCAAACCCCGCCCGTTGCACTATTGTCGTACCTACTCCTAGCACAAGCGTGACACTTATTTGGAGAGGAAAGGGGAATATTAGTCATTTAACATGGCTAATATTCTTTAAAAAAAAAAAAAAAACCCGGAATAAAAAGTAGCCTATAGTATCTGTAGTGAGCCGGCAATGGGTTGATCATCCATTCTAATATTATAAATGCGAAAGTGCGTCTTGTTTGTCTGTCTGCTAGCCAACAGTTCAATCGATTTTGATGAAATTTGATACAGAGTTAGCTTGCATCCCGGGGAAGGACATAAGCCCGGAAAATTGAAGAGTTCCCATGGGATTTTCTAAAAACCTAATAATAGTGACCCAACATCATTGGATTTTTTATTTAACTAGCTAATGCCCGCGACTTCGTCCGCGTGGACTACAAAATTTCAAAACCCTATTTCAACCCCTTAGGGATTGAATTTTAAAAAATCCTTTCTTAGCGGATGCCTACGTCATAATAGCTCTCTGCAAGCCAAATTTCAGCCCGATCCGTCCAGTAGTTTGAGCTGTGCGTTGATCAGATCAGTCAGTCAGTCAGTCAGTCACCTTTTCCTTTTATACATTTAGATAGATTAACTAGCTTATGCTCGCGACTTCGTCCGCGTGGACTACAAAATTTCAAAACCCTATTTCACCCTCTTAGGAGTTGAATTTTCAAAAATCCTTTCTTAGCGGATGCCTACGTCATAATAGCTATCTGCATGCCAAATTTCAGCCCGATCCGTCCAGTAGTTAGAGCTGTGCGTTGATAGATCAGTCAGTCAGTCAGTCAGTCAGTCAGTCAGTCACCTTTTCCTTTTATATATATAGATTAATTAACAATTTTTTAATTTTTTGTGTGTGATGAATATTTACCTCGCATTTGTAGGGTTTCTCCCCGCTGTGTATGCGGGCGTGCTTCTTGTAATGCTCGGGGTACACGAACGTGGCGTGGCAGACCTCGCACGCCAGCGGCCGTTCGCCAGTGTGAGACGCCTTTATGTGGTAGTCCAGCAACCTGACAAATCAAATCTAATCAAACATTTTATTCAAAATCACTACCCATATTATAAATGCGAAAGTGTGTTTGTTTGTTGGTTTGCTGGTTTGTCCTTCAAACACGTCGCAACGGATCGACGTGATTTCTTGCATGGGTATAGATTAAGACCTGGAGAGTGACATAGGCTATTTTTATCCCGGATTTTTAAAAACCTAATTCCACGCGAAGTCGCGAGCATCAGCTAGTTTGTAAATAAATAATCTCTGGCTCGGGGTACACGAACGAGGCGTGGCAGACCTCGCACGCCAGCGGCCGTTCCCCAGTGTGAGACGCCTTTATGTGGTAGTCCAGCAACCTGACAAATCAAATCTAATCAAACATTTTATTCAAAATCACTACCCATATTATAAATGCGAAAGTGTGTTTGTTTGTTGGTTTGCTGGTTTGTCCTTCAAACACGTCGCAACGGATCGACGTGATTTCTTGCATGGGTATAGATTAAGACCTGGAGAGTGACATAGGCTACTTTTATCCCGGATTTTTAAAAACCTAATTCCACGCGAAGTCGCGAGCATCAGCTAGTTTGTAAATAAATAATCTCTGGCTCGGGGTACACGAACGAGGCGTGGCAGACCTCGCACGCCAGCGGACGTTCACCCGTGTAAGACACCTTTGTGGTAGGGTTGTCCAGCAACCTGACAGACGGACAATCCATACTAATATTATAAATGGGAAAGTGTGCCTGTCTGTCTGTCTGCTAGCTTTTCACGGCCCAATGGTTTAACCGATTTTGATGAATTTTTTTACAGAGGTAGCTTACATCCCGGGGAAGGACATAGGCTACTTTTTATCCCGAAAAATGAAAGAGTTCCCGCAGAATTTAAAAAACTTAAATCCACGCGGACGAAGTCGCGGGCATTAGCTAGTATGTTATATTTTTAGTTTAATACATATTATAGTTCTAGGAATTTATATATAACGCTATACATTGCGGGTTTGAAAAATACCAAATCACTAAAACTACAAAATGAGGCAAATGGTTATTGGTATTGGATTGTGTTTAGGTATAACAATAACGCTAAGTTTTTACTAGCGTTCTGGCTACACCCTGTATAAAATGTTTCTGCCATTGGAACGTCCGATAAAAACCCCCTGTCCGACGAACGACAAGTGGGAACGGGGCGGTTAGGAATGGAATAGAGTAGAATAGAATAGAATAGAATGTTTTTTTATTCATGTAAACTTTTTACAAGTGTTTATGAATAGTCAGGTAGTTTTAATTTACCACTGGTTCGGAACGCCGTTCCCACCGAGAAGAACCAGCAAGAAACTCGGCGGTTGCTCTTTTTAATTTTTCAATTTACAATGTTATTATACAAGCCATTGCAGCCCCGTGCATTGCTGGAGCGAGTCAAATCCAAGCTTTTTTATCGTTTACATAGTCTGCGACTGTATAATATGCTTTTTTTAGGAGCATACTTTTAACACATTTTTTAAACTTGTGTAAAGGCAAGTCTAAAATTGCTTGTGGCATTTTAGGGGTTAGATTCGCCTCGCTTATATACATATAATGTGTTTATGTGTTTATACTACAATAACAATAACGCCAAGTTTTTGCTAGCGTTGGTTACACCCTGTATACTCACCGTCTCCTCTTAAATTTCTTGGGGCACTGAGTGCAGTGGTACCGCTTGTCGTCTAAATGCGTTGCTCGTTTGTGGGAGTGCAGGTTCGATCTCTGCGTGAAGCTCGCTCCACAGATATCGCATTTAAATGGGCGTTCACCTTACAAAATTTTTTTTTTGTAAATATGTATATTATATAAAATTCAAAGTCCTGACTGACTGACTTATATATCAACACACAGCTTAAACCGCTGGTTCTAGAGACATGCAATTTTGAGGTTGTGTTCTTTATAAAGAGTAGGTATGGATACCTAAGAAAGGTTTGTTCGAAATTCCATCCCTAAGTGGGTTAAATGGGGGTCTGAAATTTATATAGTCCACGCGGACGAAGTCGCGAGCATAAGCTAGTTAATATATAGAACGAAAAGGTGACTGACTGATCTGTCAAAGTACAGCTCAAACTAATGGACGGATCAGGCTGAAATTTGGCATGCTGATAGCTAAGACATCCGCTAAGAAAGGATTTTAGGTAACCCCCTATGGGGGTAAAATAGGGGTTCTAAAATTGTGTTGTCTACGCGGACAAAATCGCGGGCATAAGCTAGTTTTATATACTTGTTATAATACCTGTGTGTATCCGCATATGGTCCCGCACTTCCGCACGCCTCGCGAACCCTTTTCCGCAAATTCCGCACACGAAGGGTTTGCTCCCTGAGTGTACTACGCCGTGGACTTCTAAATTGTGTTGAGTTCCGAACGCTTTACCTGGGAAACAACAAAATGAAAAATGAAAATGAAATGAAAATGAAAATCTTTTTTATTCGTATAGACTTCAAATGATTCATTCAACTCATTTCATTCATTCAACTTTCAAATGATCCATACTTAATATCACTAGTGGTTCGCCCCGAACAAGACCTCGCCGTATCCCATAATTCCACTATTCCATAACAGCGCCATCTATTAACATTATTGTGAAGTTATGTTAAAAATACTGATGCCCATTAAAAATAAAATAATTTAGTTTCGTTATAATTCCGTTGTACACAATCTATTTTGTGGCTAATTCCGATGTACACAATCTCTAAACTAAACTAAAATGACACGTCTAAATCTATTGCTATCCCTTTCATAATGTTGCTTGCGGAAAAGGATAGCACTAGATTTAGACCTCTTAATTTAGTTTAGTTTAGAGATTCTGTACAAGAGAATCGGCCCCAATATTTATCTAATTCCTGTACTTGAACAACCCTTTAGATGCACCCTTCGGATACGGAACCCTGAAAAGTACTTACCACAGACATTACAAACAAAATCCTTGACATTAGAGTGGGTTTTCTCGTGCTGACTCAGGTTTTGTACCGTGAAGAAGGACTTCTCGCACTGCTTACATTTGTACGGCCGGGGTCGGTCCTGGGAACGCACAGATAAACATACCAAAATTGGGTATTTGAATTCAATTTTTTTTTTACTTTATTATAAACTAGGATAAAAATAATGACGTAAACTGAATAAACTAATTAAATCGATCAAATAACAAAAAAGTTATCAGCATTTAAATATTCCTGCAGGGCGATTCAGAACCCTTCGATAATATACCGTGTCGATACGATTTGGTATCGATCTCGTATCGAAATTTTTTTGTCGTGCAATTCAGAACGTTTGATAGAAGGATACGATTCGATGTCGATTACGGTATCATAAAAATTTTATTATACCGTAATCAATAAAATACAGTGCGATTACATGAGCATTTACAAAGTATGCTATTTTACCAAAATTTTACTTGTTTTTAAATTCATGTTAAGCATTAATAAATTACTTTTAATCATCTTGAAGGCAACTAAAGTCATAATTTAAAATGATAAGGATAACCTAATAAATTGTTGATTTCAAAAGAAAAACATCGAAATATAGTTACTACTACAGTTTTAAGTTTTTATTAAAGCTATCTTCGTAAATACCACAAAGATGTCAATCATCTGTCAATCAATTTTAAGTTTGAATTGTAAATTTTTTCGGGCGGTTTTTAGAGTTCCGTACCCGAAAGGTGCCAACGGGATTATATTACTCCACAGTCCGTCCGTCTTTCAGCGGTCTGTATCTCGTGAACTATAATAGGTAGAGAGTTGAATTTTCCTTGAATGTGTATTTCTGCCCACTATACAACAAATAATAAAAATTTCAAAATGGTCGCCATGAAAATCTAAATATATAAAAGAAAAAGGTGACTGACTGACTGATCTATCAACGCACAGCTCAAACTACTGGACGGATCGGGCTGAAATTTGGCATGCAGATAGCTATTATGACGTAGGCATCCGCTAAGAAAGGAATTTTGAAAATTCAACCCCTAAGGGGGTGAAATAGGGGTTTGTAATTTGTGTAGTCCACGCGGACGAAGTCGCGAGCATAAGCTAGTTAAAAATTAATAAAAACTCTTGTACGATGGGACGGAAGTTCCGTACCATTCCACGGAACCCTTCGTGTGTGAGTCTGATTTGCACTTGACCGATTTTTTATTTTTGCATAATTATTAAAGTCTCAGAAGACTTGTATAGTCTTCGTTTCATCTTCTTAAGACTCCTTAAAATTGTGGCCCCGAACATTTTTTTTACGAAATAACAGTATCTAACGCGGTACGTAGGATATCCGATGCCCTGTAGCTTTCGATAAGTAATCATCCAAAATTATCGGACGTTCGGATAATCTTATTCGATTAAGTTGTTGTGAATAGCGTTTGATAGTCGTAATCGTACGATATCTACGTATGTTCGTTCGATTCGGTTTCGGTTTCGACAACTTTACTGTCGATACGGTTATTCTGAATTGAAAATACATCTTATCGTACGACAACTTACCGAATCGTTCGATAATTATGTTATCGAAGTGTTCTGAATCGGCCTGCTGATTAGACAGAGATAGCGATATAGCATTTTGACGTCACACCTCACTAATACCATAGTAGCTTCGTGCGGTTTCCTACAAATTTTCGTTTTGCGAGAAAGGGATAGAAGATAGAGGTGACCAATTTATTTATTAACCTGTTAATTTAACACATATTAAAGTTTGTTGATTAACTGCGATACCAAAACTTATCAATTTTAAATAAAAAAATATTATTAAATCAAAAAATACAAATTATTATAGTTAGGACCTATACCTACGTTCTAAGTAGCTGCAGTAGGTACTTAAGTAGGTAGCGCGAAGATTCCAGGAAATTAAATTTCGAAGGGGGCGCGCGGTGCAAAACGCGCGCGCGACGACATTATACCTACCGATTGCGACCGATTACGTCATGCGCTAAAAATACCGATGCATTGAATATGGTTAAAAATAGCAAGTCAACTAATGTTAAATAGCACCACATCGATATGATGATAAATTTAGCATATCAAATGATTTTGTTGTTCCCATCGAATACCTACGAAGTGTTAATAAATAAGTTAAATAATTTTGTTATTTTTGTTGATGCTTTGATTTGATACATAAATAATACAATAGTCGAAATTTTTGTTATTTCTGTTTATTACCGATACTGTTCGATTAACGATAGTGCGCGTTCATAGACTTTTTGCTAGTTTATTTTTTCGGGTAATTTGATGGTGTAGTTTATTTTGCTCACTTCGTTGTCTGTCCGTCCGTCTGTCTGTCTGTGCGTCCGTCCGTCCGTCTGTCTGTGCGTCCGTCCGTCCGTCTGTCTGTGCGTCCATCCGTCCGTCTGTCTGTGCGTCCGTCCGTCCGTCTGTCTGTGCGTCCGTCTGTCTGTCAAGAAACCTACAGGGTACTTCCCATGGACCTTGAATCATGAATTTATCAGGTAGGTAGGTACCTAGGTTTTATAGCACACGCAAGGGGGAAAATTTGAAAACCGTAATTTCTGGTCACGTCATCATCATCATCATCATCATCATCAACCGATAGACGTCCACTGCTGGACATAAGTCTCTTGGAGTGACTTCCACTCCACACGTCACGGTCTTGCGGCGCCTGAATCCAGCGGCTCCCTGCGACTCGTTTGGTTACATCACCAAAAATAAATTGAAATGTATTCATGAAAGTAGTGTTTTCAATTTTCAAAGTAAGATGAAATCAAGTGGGGTAGGTATCGTGTTTTTTTTTTTAGTCAGTGTTATATTTTTAACGTGTTTATTTATCAATAAATTTTAATAACAATTATTGATATTATATTATGTAAGTTTAACAGTATTTGACACCACTAAATTAGAAGACTCTATTACACTCCGATATTAAAATGCCTGTAACTTTGTAAATCTTTGTTGGATTTTAATATTTTTTTCAGCGTACGTCATTATTTTTATCCTAGTTTATAATAAAGTAATAATATTTATCAAATTCAAAAGTAGGCAAATACCATATTACTAAATAATTTTAAATACATCCTGCCGGTTTCGCAATTTTTGATATGTATTTAACATATCAAAAATTGCGAAGCCGGCAGGATTCAACCAGTGGCGTGCACAGTGTTTGAAGCCAGGGTAGGCATTAGTTAGGTAGGAATCTGTTTACTGACAGGTCCTAATGAAAAATATGCATTGAGCTATTACAACTGGGGTAAGCAGTGCATTTATGCCTCTATGCCCTGCACGCCACTGGATTCAACCTGCGTCTTCTGGGTTCCCATACAAAACAAAAAGGAGCGTATTTTCACGGACTCGGATCGGTGCAGTGCATAACCGCCGTTAGGCATTGTTTTGCATACTTTCGAACAAATCAGTGTTATAATGATTGATTTTTATTTTATAGATGTATTTGAATAAAGTAGGCCAATATGTGACACACATTGATTACATAATCAAGAAGGTCCAAGACACGGTCTGCCCGCGAAATTCAAATTTAATTTGGTTTTTCGCAATTTGTAAACTATTACGACAAAGTAGGCTTAAGGCATTTAAATTGAGCCCCTAGCAGTATCATCTTCACAGGCTTATATAAAAATCTTTACTTGAAAGTGTCCAGTTTAAGAAATTAGTCAAAATAATGAGTTTGACGTGAACTACTCACAAATTAGTCATTTTGACTAATTTCTTAAACTGGACACTTTCAATATAAGCCTGTGAAGATGATACTGCTAGAGACTCAATTTGAATGCCATAAGTCTACTTTGTCGTATTAGTTTACGAATTGCGAAAAACCAAATTAAATTTGAATTTCGCAGGCAGACCGTGTCTTGCACCTTAAGATAATTATGAGAGTAGATAAAGATACTTACGAGATGTGTTTTGAGATGAGACTGGTGGGTGTACTTGGAGGCGAAGGTCTTCCTGCATATGTTGCAGGTATAGGGGCGCGAGCCGCTGTGCATGTTCATGTGGCCCGTCAGCAGGAACAGATACTTACGAGATGTGTTTTGAGATGAGACTGGTGGGTGTACTTGGAGGCGAAGGTCTTCCTGCATATGTTGCAGGTATAGGGGCGCGAGCCGCTGTGCATGTTCATGTGGCCCGTCAGCAGGAACAGATACTTACGAGATGTGTTTTGAGATGAGACTGGTGGGTGTACTTGGAGGCGAAGGTCTTCCTGCATATGTTGCAGGTATAGGGGCGCGAGCCGCTGTGCATGTTCATGTGGCCCGTCAGCAGGAACAGATACTTACGAGATGTGTTTTGAGATGAGACTGGTGGGTGTACTTGGAGGCGAAGGTCTTCCTGCATATGTTGCAGGTATAGGGGCGCGAGCCGCTGTGCATGTTCATGTGGCCCGTCAGCAGGAACAGATACTTACGAGATGTGTTTTGAGATGAGACTGGTGGGTGTACTTGGAGGCGAAGGTCTTCCTGCATATGTTGCAGGTATAGGGGCGCGAGCCGCTGTGCATGTTCATGTGGCCCGTCAGCAGGGCGCGGGATCTGACACGTCAGAACAGAATCATCATGACACTAGGGCTCTGCCTGAAAATCAGCGCTGCAGTAGTCAAATACTGCAGCATCATGCTGAGGCAGTAGCCTTTTCAGCTCAAACAAGACATCATTTTTCTTTTTAATACTGTCGAGCTCGTAGTTTTAAGCTTACCTAGTTTTAATTTTTTTTTTAATTTGTAATATTTGGTTTGTATGTTTTGCTTTTTTTTTTGTCTTTTCTTGTTTTGTGAGCTGAATAAACTTTTATTTATTTATTCATCATGGACGTAGACCCGTGATACACATGCTAGTTAATAGGGCCCTCCACACGTAGAGTTCGGACCCATGCATCTGAGACTGCGTGCCAAACCGCGGATGGATCCGTGCGGTTTGGACAGCGGATCAAACTGCCGTGCTAATTACGATTTAAAAATTGCCCACGGTATGAACCAAGCGGGTGAATCTAAATATATAAAACACTAAAAATTGAAAAATATAAAAATATTTAATTTATTACCGAATATCTTATGTATACAAGAGTTAATATAGTTCCATAATAATACTTTATGGTGCCGGTGCCAATTAGCTTTAGCTGCGCGAATCGCCTAGACTTCATATTTTTATGAGACTCCACAATGGCACCTCCATTTGGCACCCAAAAAATATTATTATGGAACTATAATATTAACTCTTGTATACATAATATATTCGGTAATAAATTAAATTATTTTTCAATTTTTAGTGTTTGTGTATCGAAGTCGGTTTTTATTTTTTTTGTAAAAAAAATTTATTTCACAATTTTTAGTGGTCCCATGGAATTATGCTATGACTGGTTAAAAATCTACTATTTACTAAGCTATTACACTGATCGCGAGCAATTTACTCTTATCCGTTGAGGAGTTCCAGTATCTATCTTCGAAGATGTTCATCAGATCTTCACCAAATTTAAATGGGACCAACTTTGAAGTATACCCTTTCAAACAAAAAAAGAATTTTCAAAATCGGTCCAGGCGTCTTCGAGTAATCGGGGAACATACATAAAAATAAAAAAATAAAAAAAATAAAAAAAAAGATTCCGACGAATTGAGAACCTCCTTCTTTTTTTGAAGTCGGTTAAAAAAAAAAAAAGATTCCGACGAATTGAGAACCTCCTCCTTTTTTTGAAGTCGGTTAAAAAGGAAAAGGTGACTGACTGACTGACTTACTTACTGATCAATCAACGCACAGCTCAAACTACTCTACGGATTGGGCTGCAATTTGGCATGCAGATAGTTATTATAACTTAGACCTAACGTAGAACGGAGTCATGTTCCGTTCCTTTTTTAGCAATGTTAAAAAGAAAAGGATGCAGATACTCTAAATTTAGTTTAGAGAAAGACAAAGGAATCGGTGCCATTCTATAATCACACGGGATTTTTAAAAAACCTAAATCTACGTGGACGAAGTCGCGGGCATCATCTAATATATGAATAATACTTACAGGAATTTCTTATTGCAAATTTGACATTCGTGCATTCTCGCTTTGACCGCAGTTTGCACTGGTTTGCTGGCTTTGCCGTCGTGGCTCTCTGAAACACAAACATTTGCATCATGATCAACCCATCGCCGGCTCACTACAGAGCACGGGTCTTCTCTCACCGTGAGAAGGGTTTTGGCCATAGTCTACGGCGCCGTCCTATTGTCATCGATCGCGCGATGATGCGACGTGATTTCATCGTGCGATGAATAGACAATATGAACGCATCGCATGATCGCGCGATCTTCATTTTATTCAGTAGAACACATAATCATAATCATTGATTTATTTTGCTCAGATATTTGTTTGAATTTGTTTGTTTGAATGCACGGACGCGCGATCATTTTCGTCGGACGCACACGTCATCATCGCACGGGCGATGACAATAGGACGGCGCCTACCCCGCTGGCCATGTGCGGATTGGTAGACTATGGCCACCTTTAAGAACATTATAGAGAACTCTCAAGCATGCAGGTTTCCTCGCGATGTTTTCCTTCCTGTTAAAGCAAGTGATATTTAATTAATTAAAACGCACATAGCTCCGAAAAGTTAGAGGTGCGTGCCCGGGATCGAACCCCCGACCTCCGATTAGAAAGCGGACGTCCTAACCACTAGGCTATCACAGCTTGTAAAATACCAAATTAAGTAAACTTAAAACTAAAGCTACGAGCAACTCACTGAAATGTTACTTCAATTCCAGTCAAGGTGCTGCTGTATTTGGCGGCCATAGGATTTGACAAGGAAATGTGAAGTGGAGGGAAACACATTAGATTCAGTTTTATAGGATATACTAGCTTATGCTCGCGACTTCGTCCGCGTGGACTACAAAATTTCAAAACCCTATTTCACCCCCTTAGGAGTTAAATTTTCAAAAATTCTTTCTTAGCGGATGCCTACGTCATAATAGCTATCTGCATGCCAAATTTCAGCCCGATCCGTCCAGTAGTTTGAGCTGTGCGTTGATAGATCAGTCAGTCAGTCAGTCAGTCAGTCAGTCAGTCATTCAGTCAGTCAGTCAGTCAGTCACCTTTTCCTTTTATATAAATATATTTCGGAGAGTGTGCTCAGGAACTTTTCGATCTTGTCCCCCCTTCACCATTTTACCACCGAACCGCAAGACGTCGGGCGAGTTTCCATCCTTATGTCGTCAACATCCCATCTACACGCACGAAACGTTTTGCGTCATCATTCCTCATACGCATGGCTAAGGTTTGGAATACTCTTCCACGATATGTGTTTCCTACCAACTACAACCCGGGTATCTTTAAAACAAGAGTGAATAGGCATCTTCTAGGTAAGCGCGTCCCATCTTAGGCCGCATCATCAATTTTTTCAAACCCGCAATGTATATCGTGCAAAACTCGGGTCAATGCCCCGCCTACGATGCGGCATTGACTCCGAGTGACCTACTTACGGAACATTCGTTTACCTCTAGCGTCAGTCAGATGTTTTATTTGCAATATATCATCATTCCTCATACGCATAGCTAAAGTTTGGAATACTCTTCCGCGATCTGTGTTTCGTACCAAGTATAATCCGAGTATCTTTAAAATAAGGGTATCTTCTAGGTAAACGCGTCCAAACTCATGCCACATTATCACTTCCAATCAGGTGTGATTGCGGTCAAACGTTTGCCTATAATGAATATTTTAAAAAAAAGGTCGGAGACGACCGACAAGGACCTGCATAGCCTCAAAGAAGAAGAAGAAGAACTCACTCAAATGTGCGGCATAGTCGCTTTTCCTTCTCTCCACGTGTCCACAAACTCGACAGATGTATAACCTCGCCGAGTGAAAGGTTCTCAAGTGCTCCATAGTGGCCTCCGAATCGCCCACGAATATCGCCTCCCCTATATATATAAAAAGAAAAGGTGACTGACTGACTGACTGATCTATCAACGCACAGCTAAAACTACTCGACGGATCAGGCTGAAATTTTGCATGCAGATAGCTCTTATGACGTAGGCATCTGCTAAGAAAGGATTTTTGAAAATTCAACCCCTAATGGGGTGAAATAGACGTTTGAAATTTGTGTAGTCCACGCGGACGAAGTCGCGAGCATACGCTAGTCTTTCTCTAAACTAAATTTAGAGTATCTGCATCCTTTTCTTTTTAACAATGCTTAAAAAGGAACGGAACATGACTTTCACATTTAAAGACTCTAAATTTTAGTGCGCAATAAAAATTTAAACAGCAGGTTCGCGAGTGCGCGCTAAAATCACGGGTTTTAACATCTAAAAATTAAATTTAAAACTGTCAAACTGTGTCTGTCCTTTTCATATTACATTAGTAAGAAGAGCATGCGAATACTCTAAAATTAGGTTGTGCTCAGAATCAGTACCATTGACATTCTATATTTTATAATAGTTATTGTTTTTAGGGTTCCGTACCTCAAAAGGAAAAACGGAACCTTTATAGGATCACTTTGTTGTCTGTCTGTCTGTCTGTCAAGAAACCTACAGGGTATTTCCCGTTGACCTAGAATCATGAAATTTGGCAGGTAGGTAGGTCTTATAGCTGACATTAGGGGAAAAATCTGAAAACTGTGAATTTGTGGTTACATTACACAAAAAAAATTAAATTGTGGTCATGAACTAATAATTAGTATTTTCAACTTTCGAAGTGAGTGACTATATTAAGTGGGGTATCATATGAAAGGTCTTCACCTGTGCATTCTAAAACAGATTTTTATTTATTTTTATGCATCATAACTTTTGAATTATCGTGCAAAATGTCGAAAAATACGACTGTAGTACGGAATCCTCGTTGCGCGAGCCTGGCAATTGGCCAGTTTTTTTCTTAAGAAAAGCTCAGAGCAGCTTTTTCTCATACGAAAGCTCAGAGTCACTCAGCGGGCGATGGAGAGAGCTATACTTGGAGTTTCTCTACGTGATCAAATCAGAAATGAGGAGATCCGTAGGAGAACTAGAGTAACCGGCATATCTCAACGGGTTGCGAAGCTGAAGTGGCAATGGGCAGGGCACATAGTTCGTACAACCGATAGACGTTGGGGTCCCAAGGTGCTGGAATGACGACCTCGCACCGGAAGGCGCAGCGTTGAAAGACCCCACTAGGTGGACGGACGGCATCAGACGAGTCGCAGGGAGCCGCTGGATTCAGGCGGCGCAAGACCGTGGCATGTTTCCACAAGTGTCCCTACAAGAGACCTATGTCCAGCAGTGGACGTCTATCGGATGATGATGATGATGATGGTGAGTATATCTATAACTTGCCTTTATTCTCATTATTTCTCTCGCACATTAGACATCGAAATTGGCCATCTTCATTACTAATCATCTGGAAAATTGGAAATTATTGAATAAACAATTATATTTCACTAGCTTATGCTCGCGACTTCGTCCGCGTGGACTACACAAATTTCAACACCCTATTTCACCCCCTTAGGGGTTGAGTTTTCAAAAATCCTTTCTTAACGGATGCCTACGTCATAATAGCTGTCTGCATGCCAAATTTCAGCACGATCCGTCCAGTAGTTTGAGCTGTGCGTTGATAGATCAGTCAGTCAGTCAACTTTTCCTTTTATATATTTAGATAGATTATATATAGCATTTCATTTGATTCAAAAGTAGGTACTTGTAAATGTTTAATTTAATAAAAAATAGTTTTATTTAATTTATTTATTTTATTATGTCTGCTAGCTTATAACCGATTTTGATGAAATTTGGTACAGAATTAGTTAGCTCACATCCCCGGGAAGGACATAGACTACTTTTTATCCCGGAAAATCAAAGAGTTCCCACGGGATTTTTGAAATCCTAAATCCACGCGGACGAAGACGCGGGCATCATCTAGTAATATATAAAAGAAAATATATGGGTAGTGATGTTGACAGGATGTGATTACTTACCGCCGACTGTGTCTCTAGTTTCAAACTGTCGTCTTCTTCGGTTTTGCTTTCTACTGACTGCACTCTGAACATCTCACCTGATTCCACTTTAATGAACGCACCACCTTTATAACAAAAAAACTGGTCAATTTCGAGTCGCTCTCGCAAACGAAGGGTTCCGCACCATCGTACAAGGCATATAAGTCCCGCAAATTGCTAATGCGCGTGACCGCCATTTTAGTGACGTCAGCACTAGACTGAAGTTTCGATCTGATGGTACATTTTTATTTCGGCTAACGTCAAAATGACGTCATTTCGATGTTAATGAGACATGGTTCCAGCGCAATAGCTATTTGCGGGACTTTTACATGTGCTATAAGACCTACCTACATACCTACTTTTCATGATTCTAGGTCAAAGGGAACTATAGGTTTTCTTGACAGACACAACAGACAGACGGACAGACAGGCAGACAACAAAGTGATCCTATAAGGGTTCTTTTTGAGGTTACGGAACCCTAAAAATATCATCATCATCAATCTATCACCGGCTCACTACTGTTTGTTTTGACAACGTCCCTGGCGCAGTAGTAAACGCTGTGATCTTATTAGTGGAAGGTCCCGGGTTCGATTCCCGGCAGGGGTATAGTAGGAGGAGGCTTTAGCCGAGACTGGTTCCCACTTTTCCGGTAAAGCCGTGCCGCCAAGCGATTTAGCGTTCCGGTACGATGCCGTGTAGAAATCAAAGATTCTATCTACCCCTTTCCGGTTAGCCCGCTTCCATCTTAGAATGCATCACCACTTACCACCAAGTGAGATTGCAGTCATGGACTTACGATTTTTTAAAGATATAAGTAGGCATGATGTAATGCGTAGACGTACGCATTGAGGGTCAAACCTCTGAGGTTTTTACAATGCGTGCTACGTATTATGTGTAATTTTCTCTTGTATGTTAATAATAAATTTAAAAAAAAAAAAAAAAAAAAACTTGTATCTGAATTAAATTAAAAAAAACTGTGTACAAGGGTTTAGGCCACAGTCCACCAAGCTGTACGTACCCTGCTCTTGCGCCGCCGCGATTATAGCGTTGGCTGTTTCTTCGTCTCCCGACACTTGTAACTCTATTTGGGACTCGTCGTTAGAATCTGTAAATAATTTAATAACATACTACTTAGGTGCTGTGATAGCCTAGTGGTACGGACGTCCGCCTTCTAATCGGAGGTCGGGGGTTCGATCCCGGGCACGCACCTCTAACTTTTCGGAGTTATGTGCGTTTTAATTAATTAAATATCACTTGCTTTAACGGTGAAGGAAAACATCGTGAGGAAACCTGCATGAGAGTTCTCCATAATGTTATCAAAGGTGTGTGAAGTCTACCAATCCGCACATGGCCAACGTAGACTATGGACAATTAGTCGACGTTAGCCCGACTAGTTTCGAACCCATCCGGGATCCTTTCTCACAGGGACTCAGTTCGCGCATGCGTCGTGGTAACCACTAGGCTATCACTGCTTAGATACTTGATAGGAACATTATTTATATCTTGATGCCCGGAAAATCAAAACGCTCGGGATTTTTAGGGAAAAACGGAACCTCAAATGGAAAAACGGAATCCTTATAGGATCACTTTGTTGTCTGTCTGTCTGTCCGTCTGTCTGTCAAGAAACCTACAGGGTACTTCCCGTTGACCTAGAATCATGAAATTTGGCAGGTAGGTAGATCTTATAGCTGACATTTGGGGAAAAATCTGAAAACCGTTAATTTAGGGTTAGATCACACAAAAAAATTAAATTGTGGTCATGAACTAATAATTAGTATCTTCAACTTTCGAAGTGAGTAACTATATCAAGTGGGGTATCATATGAAAGGCCTTCACCTGTACATTCTAAAACAGATTTTTATTTATTTTTATGCATCACAGTTTTTGAATTATCGTGCAAAATGTCGAAAAAATACGACTGTAGTACGGAACCCTCATTGCGCGATATATATATGTATAATGTATATTTACCATGGCTCGCGTCGGCGTCTTCTTCAGTCACTAACGATATCTGCCCGTCTTCACTACATACAACCTTCTGCCCCGACATCACTCGGATTATTGACCCGTTCTCACTGTCCATTAGTATTGTATCTGTGAATAGACATATTACTTCATCATCATCATCATTATGATCAACCCGTAGCCGGCTCACTACGGAGCACGGGTCTCTTGGCCAGGTTAGCCCGCTTCCATCTTAGACTGCATCATCACCAGTAGCGTGCAGGTCATAGAGGCATAAATGCACTGCTTACCCCAGTTGTAAGCTATTTATCATTATGACCATATTTTTCATTATGACCTGCCAGTAAACAGGTTCCTACCTAACTAATGCCTACCCTGGCTTCAAACCCTGTGCACGCCACTGATCATCACTTACCACCAGGTGAGATTGCAGTCAAGGGCTAACTTGTATCCAAATAAAATATAAAAACCGGCCAAGTGCGAGTCAGGCTCGCGCAATGAGAGTTCCGTAGTACAATCGTATTTTTTCGACATTTTGCACGATAAATCAAAAACTATGATGATTCATAAAAATAAATAAAAATCTGTTTTAGAATCCACAGGTGAAGCCCTTTCATATGATACCCCACTTGATATAGTTATCTTACTTTGATAATTGAAAATACTAATTATTAGTTCATGACCACAATTTAATTTTTTTTGTGTGATGTAACCACAAATTCACGGTTTTCAGATTTTCTCCCTAAAGCCAGCTATAAGACCTACCTACCTGCCAAATTTCATGATTCTAGGTCAACGGGAAGTACCCTGTAGGTTTATTGACAGACAGGCAGACAGACGACAAAGTGATCCTATAAGGGTTCCGTTTTTCCTTTTGAGGTACGGAACCCTAAAAAATTAGTAACTAATAATAATTATTACTCCAAACGCTGCGCTTTCTGGTGCGAGATTGCCATTCCAGTACCTTGGGACCCCAACGTCTATCGGTTTTTCGAAATAAATACCCTGAACTATGTAACTAAATAAAAATATTTTTTATTCATTTAATTTTTTTACAAGTACTTTTGAATAGTCATATGCATCTACTACTGGTTCGAAATGCCTTTCCTACCGAGAAGAACCAGCAAGAAACTCGGCGATATGTCGTTGGAACACCCCCCCACTAGGTGAACGGACGACATCAGACGAGTCGCAGGGAGCCGCTGGATGTCGGCGGCGCAAGACCGTGGCGTGTGAAAGTCCCTACAAGAGACCTATGTCCAGCAGTGGACGTCTATCGGTTGATGATGGTGATACTCACGTTCCTCTGCATCACCGTCATTGTCTCCATCCTCTTCTAATATTATTTTCCCCAACACATACTGTCTGTCTGTACCTTCCAACAGTTTCATGTCTAGGTATTCTGTTTCAGACTTATCTTCTTCATCATCCACCTAAAAAGTATCATACTTTATTAGGATGTGTCATGTAAAGTATCAGACTATATCAGAATGTATCATGTAATGTATCAGACTATATCCGAATGTGTCATGTAAAGTATCAGACTATATCAGAATGTATCAGACTACCTATATCAGAATGGGTCATGTAATGTATCAGACTGTATCAAAATGTGTCATGTAAAGTATTAGACTATATCAGAATGTATCAGACTATATCAGAATGTGTCATATAATGTATCAGACTATATCAGAATGTGTCACGTAAAATATCAGACTATATCAGAAAGAGTCATGTAAAGTATCAGACTATATCAGAATGAGTCATGTAAAGTATCAGAATCTGTCATGTGAAGTATCAGACTATATCATGTAAAGTATCAGACTATATCAGAATGTATCATGTAAAGTATCAGACTATATCAGAATGTGTCATGTAAAGTATCAGACTATATCAGAATGTGTCATGTAAAGTATCAGACTATATCAGAATGTATCATGTAAAGTATCAGACTATATCAGAATGTGTCATGTAAAGTATCAGACTATATCAGAATGAGTCATGTAAAGTATCAGACTATATCAGAATGAGTCATGTAAAGTATCAGACTATAATTTATTGTGTTATAGAAAAGATCAAATTTTTTCTTACCATTATCACATTATCTTCTTCAAATTGTAGCTCGTCGTGTGAATCTTTGGTTAAGGCCGTCATCGAACAATCTAGAAAAATTCAAAACAAACGGAAGCATACTCGTAGGTGTCGTTTTACTCAAAGGTGCGTAAAGGTGCGTACACATAGGTAAGAATTTGTCTTCACTTTTCAAAATAAGAGTGTATATAAACTTGGCCAATCTGGAGTTTTATAGTATTGAAACTACTAAAAAATTGTATTAGAATTAGAAAATTACCTTCATCAATTTCCATCGAATCCTCGTGGTTTTCCAAATCGTCATTCTCTTTCTCAGTCGTAGTTTCATCAAAATCGGCATCTACTTTCAAAATGGCCGATGAGAGAAAATCTTTTGGCAGCGAATTTACATTGAAGCTTAGTATAGAACTAGTTTTATTTGAATTGACAAATTTAGTCGAGTTATGGTCGTTAATTATCTTTTCTTTTGACACCGCAATTAATTTTGAATCTACAGTCAAAGGTGTCAATTTGGTTTTGCTCGTCACGGTGTTGATGCTTTGGGTCAGAACTGAGGTACCAACTGTCACTTTAAGGTTTAGGGTTGATGATGATGGTAGAGTCATTACGTTCTGGAAAAAAAATTACTTTATTAAATGTCGGTTTGAATTTTACTGCATGACTAGCTTATCCCGCGTGGACTACTCAAATTTTAAACCCCTTTCCTTAGCGGATGTCTACGTTATGATAGCTATAGTCCGCGCCAAATAGTCTTAGTAGTTCTTGAAGTTAGCCGCAAGATGCGTCGCAATAGCATTTTTAGGCGTCAGTGGGGCGCGTGACGCGAGGGAGCGGAGCGCACCAGCCCGTGCGACGCGCCGCAACCCGCGTTCGCCAGTGGCGAATCGCCACCTGCATTACTGTGAGTGCTATATTCGTACACAGCACACGTGCGCGTGGAACATTACCTGCGCGAGCTCGCACTTGCAACGTAGGTCAGAAGCGACTATTTAACTATAATATTTGCATGCCAAATTTCAGCCTGATCCATCCAGTAGTTTGAGCTGTGTGTAGATAGATCAGTCAGTCAGTCATTCAGCTTTTCCTTTTATATAATATATGGTTTATATAGAATATAGATTCCATGACAAGTTAGTCTATGCCTGCAATCTCACCTGGTGGTAAGTGATGATGCAGTCTAAAATGGAAGCTGTACTTACTTTTATTTTAGGCATAATCATGACCGGTTTAGTCATAACTGAGTTGGGCATAATCGCAGCCGGTTTGGGCAGAATCTTGACAGGTTTAGGCATAGGAGAATTTCCGACTGACAATACAAAGCCGGGTGGCAAAGGCTGTAATTTTGAAGCTGGCAACACCACCTTCTTTGCACTATTGTTTTTGTTATTATTTGAACTATCCTCATTGTATGTCTCATAGTTTAAATTGTGTTCGGGTAACGAATTTTTGAAAGTGTCCAAAATTTCTGTTTTAATTACTTTCAATCTGAAAAACAACAAAACAAATCGGTCAAGTGCGAGTCAGGCTCGCGGAACGAGGGTTTCGTACTACAATAGTATTTTTTCAACATTTTGCACGATAATGCAAAAACTATGATGCATTAAAATAAATAAAAATCTGTTTTAGAATGCACAGGTGAAGCCCTTTCATATGATACCCCACTTGATATAGTTATCTTACTTCGAAAAATTGAAAATAGTATTTATTAGTTCATGACCACAATTTAATTTTTTTTGTGTGATGTAACCAGAAATTCACTGTTTTCAGATTTTTCTCCTAATGTCAGCTATAAGACCTACCTACTTGCTAAATTTCATGATTCTAGGTCAACGGGAAGTACCCTGTAGGTTTCTTGACAGACAGACAGACAGACAGATAGACAGACAGACAGACAGACAGACAACAAAGTGATAATAAGGGTTCCTTTTTTTTAAAGTAAACTAAATGCATTTTTCTTAGATTTCGTAATGACAAAGAAACAGTTAAAAATTTAAGATTTTGTGACGGTTTACAATTAATTAAATGAATGTTTGACATCAAGTGTTTCTCCCGTCATCACTTGCCATCAGCAGGTGATGGCAAGTGATCATGTGGATTGCAGCAAAGCGCTAGTCTATAAATAAAAAATAAAAAAGGCACCTGTATTGCAGTGAATCATACTCCAAAACATTTTTTTGACATTTTTTACACAATATCTCAGAGTGAACAGATTCCTTGTTGATTTTTTTCTCAATTATCTCACTAACAGTGGCAAGTAAGGTCTTATCACATTTAAGAGGTAGCTGAGGAAAAAAAATATCCAGGTAAAATAACATGTTGAAAATCAATACAATATACAACGTTAGTTTTAGTAGGTAGGTATACGCAAAAACCGAAATGTGTCGAATATTTTTACATCCATACTAATATTATAAATGCGAAAGTGTGTCTGTCTGTGTGCTAGCCTTTCACAGCCCGTTGAACCGATTTTGACAAAATTTGGTACCATACTGGCCATATGCTAGACCTAAAAGCCATATTACTGGCATTATAAATATACTAGCTTATGGCCGCGACTTCGTCCGCGAGGACTACACAAATTTCAAACCTCTATTTTACCTTTAGTGCAGTAGTTTGAGCTGTGCATAGATGGATCAGTCAGTCAGTCAGTCAGCTTTTCCTTTTATATAATGACTAGTTTATGCTCGCGACTTCGTCCGGGTGGGCTACACAAATTTCAAACCCGTATTTCACCCCCTTAGGGGTTGAATTTTCAAAAATCCTTTCTTAGTGGTGCCTATGTCATAACAGCTATCTGCATGCCAAATTTCAGCCCAATCCATCCAGTAGTTCCAGCTGTGCGTTGATAGATCAGTCAGTCAGTCAGTCTTTTACTTTTATTATGATGATGACTGCCAAGTTTTTAGGCTAGGAGGTCACAATATGGCAGACACAACTTCCCTTTCTCATTTTGGATGTGTTATATTTAGGTTATCTCTATTACGTAGATGCATTCTAAGAAAGTATTTTGAGCAACAGATTCCTTATAAAACTTTAATTTAAACAGAAGTCAAAAAAAAAAATACTTTACTTTACTTTATATATATTTTATATACTTACTTCCGAAGCAAATAAGCTCACAGCATTTCTTACAGTAATTTTGTTGCAGACAAAACATATCATCCTAAAAAATACAAAATAGTACTTACTATGTAACAAAATTAGAATAAAATTACTTTAATATGAATGATAAGTGTTTAAGATTAAGAATAAGACTAGTAAAGGAATTTAATTAATTTAGTTAATTACTTACAATAAATTGATTCGTAAATTAATTTATTTTTTATGATTTTAGGTTTCAGGCACTTCAAAGAGAATCACATCAATCCAAATCTCAATTGAAAATTATGTAACACAAACCAAGTTTCGTATAAAATAATAAAAACAAGTATTATTGTTGTTATCACCAAAACTTGTTGACATACGATATCATTTTGCCTCCGTTGTTGCCTCTAATTTTAAATCTATTGCCACCATTATAATACGAAATAATATCAAAGAAAAATTCTGAAGCTTTCTAAATGCCAGCCATTTTGCCAACTTATCAGTAAAATAAATCAAATCAAATAAAAAGAAAAAAAGAAAGCAATTTTGGTTCTGTAGGTACCTGATAGAAGTTTCAAGTTTTCAATAAACTCAATTATTTTTTGAAGGTTTTCGGATTTTTTACAAAATACATAAGTTGTCAGCAATGATTTTATTCACAATATCACAAGCAGCCACCATTACGTTTTTTAAATAGTTCCTGTGCGTCACCGCTAGAGGTATTTGCTACTTCCGGTCTGAGCTGTCGCTTTGCTTTTAAGTTTTGTCTATGGTGTTATGAACGATTTACACCATATCTAGTAAACATCAATGGGTCGTATATATGGTCGTACCTATCCAAGTTTAAGTACTAATACTTTGTAAAACTATAAAAAATTTCTGGTGTGGCAATTGTGAGAAAGGGACACATACAAAATTAATGGGGTCCTGCTTGGCACGTTTTATATTTTTGTCTATAGTTAATCAAACAGTCGTATCACAATTCCCATGTGATGTAGCATCATTATGAAAAGTAAAAAAAGCTGGTGTCTAGAGCCAGGTAAGTATCAATAAAAAAAAATAACTCCTATGAGCTCCTTCCACTTGTATTGTGCTCTAGGACAAATAGCGGCAAATTCGATTTTTTTTTTCATGTAAAAAGTAAAAACAGTCTTACTAACTTATTTTTATTGCAAATAAGTAATACATTAATCTCAAAATAAAGTTCTTAGGTAGGTAATAATTTTGTTTATCATTCTTGTAGCACAAAATTACTTTAGGACGGTGTGTGTAGGGCAAACTTCTCCAAAGCAAGTAACACCATAGTCCGCACACGGTCTGTCGGACACCTTTAATGGTTCAGCCTTCGGGCAGAACTGGATCGTACTGAAAAGTAAGTTAGTTTTCACACCACTCGCTCTAGAATACCTTATTACAGTTACAACTTACAGTACCTGTTATAAGTCCCACATATTGCTAATGCGCGTGGCCGCAATTTTAGTGACGTCATCGCTAGACTGAAGTTTCGAGCTGATGGTATATTTTTATTTCACGTCATTTCGGTGTTAATGAGACATGGTTTCAGCGCAATAGCAATTAGCGGGACTTATAGCTCAGTATGTACGCGCTAACCAGCGCTGGGATGTGGGTGTATGCGCGTCGTCCCCACCCCGATTGCCATCTCGCCCTGTCGTGTGTACTGTAGTACGCAGCCGAAAATATTGAACATCGACTTTTATTTAGCTTTCTAAAGGCCGATGTACAATGCTTTCGGCTAGCTAGATAGCGATTTGTAAAGGGTTGTCGCTGTCGTTGAGACCGACAAAACGTCAGGTATGAGTGACAGAGACAACGCTCTACAAAGCCGAAATGTCATTCTAAAGGTCGATGTACAATATTTCTTGCCGGCTACTATACAGTGTGACAAGGCTATCTTGGCGCGTGGTGAAAATCGGAACTAACGTTGCCGTCAAGTGTCCCCTTTGTTCAGGTTTGAATATTCTAAGGGGGAAACTTCGTACTTGGCTTTCCCTAACTTTAAACTTTTAATAAATAACAAACCTGACATTGGCTAATCTGTGTAAATTCAGAAGAACAAAAAAAATATATATTCTAAGCCTTTGTTCTCCAACAGCGCCCTCCTGTCAATGTCATTGAAGTGCCAAGAGGGCCTTGTCACACTGTACTTTTTTTTTCGTATACCCATATTCGGCCTTCAGCATCCATTTGTCGTCGATCTTGTTAAGTTGCTCCCACTTGCCTTTAGGTAGACCGCAGATCAGATCTGCCTTTATTGTTCTTACTGCTATAATTGGCGCCGGGATGAAACCTGAGAGAATCATCAAAATCGGTTCATCCATACTAATATTATAAATGCGAAAGTGTGTCTGTCTGCTAGCTTTTCACGGCTCAACCGTTCAACCGATTGTGACGAAATTTGGTATAGAGGTAGTTTGCAACCCGGGGAAGGACATAGGCTACTTTTTATCCCGGAAAATTCAAGAGTTCCCACAGGATTTTTACAAACCTAAATCCACGCGTACGAAGTCGCGGGCATCAGCTAGTCACTTATAAATCCATACTAATATTATTAATGCGAAAGTGTGTCTGGCTTTCACGGCCCGACAGTTGAAACGATTTTGATGAAATTTGGTACAGAGTTAGCTTATATCCCGGGGAAGGACATAGGCTATATTTATCCCGGAAAATCAAAGAGTTCCCACGGGATTCTTAAAAGCCCATCCGTTTAACCGATTTATCGGAAATTCGGTTCAGTAGCTTGCATCCCGAAAATTGACAAGGCAACTTTTTATTCCGGAAAATCAAAGAGTTCCCACGGGTTTGATGAAGTCTATCTCACAATAATAAAAAATCAGAGAATATTATGGAGAACTCTCAGGCATGTAGGTTTCTTCATGATTTTTTCCTTCACCGTTAAAGCAAGTGAATGCATGCCTGGAATCGAATCCCCAACATCCCAAATGAAAGGCGGACGTCTTAACCACTAGGCTATCACTATTATAATGAATACGAAAGTGTTTGTTTGTTGGTGTATTTGCGTAAAATAAAATACTTACATTTTTTTAACAAAACATTTTAATTTTAACAAAGTGTAAATATACAATGATAGTTATAAATAATTTGAATTGTGCTACATTAGCCACCTTAGGATATAGTAATTATTACTTATTATATACATAATTCTTGAAATTATTATTTAATTGATTTTATTTGATCTCCACACCAAACCTGAAAGAACAGAAAAATTACAAAATCATTTTTTTTTAAATTCCAATTCCTAATCCTAATCACACTAAAATAAATCACAATAATAGACGAAAGTTTGTATGTGTATGTTTGTTCAGTCAAATACGTCCAGTAGATTTTGCGTGAAAGAGTAAAACACACACAAACACAAACACACACACACACACACACAAACTTCAAAGTGTGGAACATCGGTGCAAAGTTGCCTGTCTATCGGTATTCTACAGGATATATTGTGCCAAAGAACCTTTCAACCTGGTTCCTCCCTCACCTTTCTACTATCGTACCGCAAGGCATCGCCAAGGTCTGCACCCGTGTGTAGTCGAAATTCCACAGATATACAAAGCGATTTGCCTCCTCATTTCTAATTCGAACCGCTAAGTTTCGAAACCCTTCCAGCATCAGTTTTCCCCTCCAATTATAATATGGGTACCTTCAAGTCAAGAGTCAATAGGCATCTTCTAGGCAAGCGGGCTCCATCTTAGGCTGCATCATCACTTGCCACCAGGTCTGATTGCAGCCAAGCGCTAGTCTATAAATTAAAAAAAAAACATCACCTTTGTAATATTAGCGTGATTTTTAAAATGGTTGTGACACACAGACAGACTGAACGACTCGATGAAATTGTAAGGGTTCCTTATTTTACTATGGTACTCTAAAAAGTACCTGCGAGTGTTCCTTATAAGCAAGTGTCCTCATAGTCTCCGCAAGGACTGTCCGTTTCAATCAAAGGTTCTGATTTCTCGCAGAACTGGATCACTCTGAAAAAGGATTTTTATAACTTTTAAATATATAAAAGGAAAAGGTGACTGACTGATTGATCTATCAACGCACAGCTCAAACTACTGGACGGATCAGGCTGAAATTTGGCATGCAGATAGCTATTATGACGTAGGCATCTTTGAAAATTCAACCCCTAAGGGGGTTTGAAATTTGTGTGGCCCACGCGGACGAAGTCACGAGCATAAGCTATATAGAGCATATATAAGCATAAGTATAGCACATACAATTACTTAAAACGCACATAACTTCGAAAAGTTAGAGGTGCATGCCCGGGATCGAACCCCCGACCTCCGACTAGAAGGCGGACGTCCTAACCGTACTCTACTCAATGAGCTCTAAACAATGATATGAATTAATATGATGATACAATAAAGTTTATGATTTATTAAATTTAATTTAATTTGAACTAAATTAATGATTAAATTATTCTATGATTTAAGTTACCCATAATCTCCTTTCTCCATCCATTGCGCATCTATCTGGTTAAGCTCCTCCCACTTGCCCTCAGGCAGACCACATATGAGGTCCGCTTTGACCGTCCGCAGAGCTATAATGGGCGCCGGGGTGAAACCTGCAACAGAATCATCACTGTCGGTCCACGGGTTCTTAAAGCGGTCCGATCCGATCTATATCTTTCTGTCTAGCAGATAGACAGAAAGATATGGATTTTTAGTCAACTATTAAGATTTTTATAGAAAACTAAATTCTATTACAACAATATTATATACTAATATTACAATAATCGAAATAACCAAAAATACTTTCAATCTATTATATTGAATTTTAAGAGAAACTTACAATTATAGTCCCATTTTATTTTTATTCTTCGTATACTTTTATTTTTAAAAATGGACGCCACATGCAACAACTTAATAAATTCAAAGTAATGTTCGCATATAATATTATTTTATAAAAAAAACGCATTATCATTTTACGTCGAAATATTTATTATTATTATTCAAAATAAAATATAAGAACATTAAAAAATTGTATAGTATATGAAAAAAATATTAAAAAAATTTAGGCCGCCCGAACAGGGACTTGAACCCTGGACCCTTGGATTAAAAGTCCAATGCTCTACCGACTGAGCTATCCGGGCTATGGGAAATGGGTCGAACATATGGAGTTGAATCTATAGATTCATATACTATAGTCTATTTGTGACTAGCTATGTCCGCGGCTTCGCTCGCGTGGACTATAAGAGTACATACCGACATGATCATCATGATTAATATACATATACAGTGTGTAACCAGAACGCTGGCAAAAACGAAGACAGGTGATAGGATAGTACTGATTACTACTGATATGAACCACAAAAAAAAGCGAAAAAAAAAACCAGAAATCCTATATAAATTTTGTAAAAAGTTTACGATAATATATTGCAAATAAAACAACTGACTGACAATAAAGGTCAACGAACTTTGCATAAGTAGGCCACTCGGAGTCAATGCCGCGTCGTAGGCGGGGCATTTGACCCGAATTTATCATAAATCTATTAAAAGTATGCTCTTGAAAAAAGCATATTATACAGTGGAATACTATGTAAATGATAAGAAAGCTTGGATTTGACTCGCTCCAGCAATGCACGGGCCTGCAATTGCTTGTACAGTATGTTATAATAATATTGTAAATGGATCACTTGAAAAGAGCAACCGCCGAGTTTCTTGCTGGTTCTTCTCGGTAGGAACGGCATTCCGAACCAGTGGTAAATTAAACTAGTTAACGATTCAAAAGCACTTGTAATAAGTCTACTTGAATAAAATATATTCTATTCTATTTTGCACGCTATACATTGCGTTTAGGTAGTATAAACATAAAGCTAAGTTTTTGCAAGCGTTCTGGTTACACCTGTAGATAATTGAACACATACCTTGCAAAGACGGCTCAAACCCAACAGTGGGAATGCAATTCTTCTCGCACAACAGTTTCCTGTAGTTGAGATCCCCCTTGAATAGAAGTGCCACGGCAAACTGTAGTTTTCTATACAAGTTTGGGTCGTATTTTTTCATGTCTCTATACACATGGGGGGACGTCCAGAAATCGTCACTCTGAAAAAAAAAAACCGGCCAAGTGTCAGACTCGCGCACCGAGGTTCCGTACTACAGACATATTTTTTCGACATTTTGCACGATAATTCAAAAACTATGATACATAAAAATAAATAAAAATCTGTGTTAGAATGCACAGGTGAAGACCTTTCATATGATACCCCACTTGATAGTTATCTTACTTAGAAAGTTGAAAATACTAATTATTAGTTCTTGACCACAATTTTTTTTTGTGTGATCTAACCCTAAATTCACGGTTTTCAAATTTTTCCCCAAATGTCAGCTATAAAATCTACCTACCTGCCAAATTTCATGATTCTATATTTTTTATAATTTTTTAGTGTTTACCTACACTTAAAATTATTCATGATTCTAGGTCAACGGGAAGTACCCTGTAGGTTTCTTGACAGACAGACGGACAGACAGACAGACAGACAACAAAGTGATCCTATAAGGGTTCCGTTTTTCCTTTTGAGGTACGGAATCCTAAAAAAAGTTTAGTAAAGCAACACATCGGCGGTTCCTCTGGTGCTGCAAATGTTCATGGGCGGCGGTAATCACTTAACATCAGGTGACTCGCCCACTCATTTGCTCGCTATTTATTTATTTAAAAAAAGAAAAGCAAAAAAAAACTGCCGTTACCATGACAACAAAGATGCCATCTTCAACATATTTCTCCCACGCTGCACCCAGTTGCCTTAAATTGTCTGACTTTATTACTGTAGGGGGCTCCGGTCCGGCTGGCGCTTCGCCCTCGGCAGCTGAAATTACGACAAAATATATTATTTTTTGTTCATGAACAATTTTTTTTTTTTAAATGGTGTAACCACAAATTCACGGATTTCAGATTTTTCCCCTTACGTGTGATATAAGACCCATCTACCTGCCAAATTTTATGACTCTAGGTAAACAGGAAGTACCCTCTAGGACAGACATGACAGACAGACAGACAACGAAGTGATTCTATAAGGGTCCCTTTTCTCTCTTCCCTTGAGGTAAAGAACCCTAAAAACTGTCGAAACCTCAAATTTAGCCCTTAGATGAAAGTTATTTGATGAATAAAAAATCAGCCCTAAGATTACAATCTAACCTAAGAGTGAAGCTATACCCTATCCTCGGAAAGAAGTTAGTATAGCGCTCTCTCAGAGACAAAAATCTCAGTGGGCGTTAACCATAAAACATTCAAAATTCAATTAAAAACAAAGGTTCGTTTGTGATTAATTATGCCCGGTTTCTGAACTCCAGTTATGTTAGTTATGTCCTGAAAATGTCAGAGAGAACTGCCACTCAGTACACTCATTCAAATACAGAGTGAAGCAGTATTACCTGTTCAATAGGGAATGATATACCGAGCACTTACCCTTTGCGCCAGCTGCAGCATAACACCCTGGGCCCAGGTCTTCTGTGTCGATAGCACCCTATTTTCACATATATATTGTCTTGAAAATAAAGGGGTCACTGGTTTCAGTTAAATCACAATCACAACACATCGATTGAGTCCAGATTCCAGAAATTAATTTGTTTTGCACTGGAACGCGTGCTTATCGATTATTGCAGTCGATCGGAGAGATATGATGGCGCCGAATCGCCAATCAGAAGGACGCATTCGCATGCGTTGCATCGGCGCTAGGGGGCGCTCGACAAACCAACCCAATGAACAATTACGAAAATAAATATTAGATAAATTTGCTAGAAATAAATCCTCCAAATTATGTTGACTTTAAAATATTATATTCTGTTCCAGTACGGAACATGCCGCTCGCCTTAAAAGAACGTAGATCTTTTAACTAACTTTATAACTAAACTTAACAAAACTAATGAACTTAATAATTAAAAAAATAAAGGTTAAAACTAAATAAGTATATGTTTTAAATTTAATTTTAAAATAATTTTGGGAAAATTGAATTATTGCTCAGGTAGAGGGCAAATTTTAACGACAGGACGTTTGAAAAGGCCGTTGCCGTATTTCAACGTTACAACTCGCGTCACACCGTCCAATCCAGGATGAAGGGCGTGAACTCGAGCCAGGCGCCATTGCAAAGGAGGCAAATTATCGTCACATACTACGACAACAGTGCCTTCACGAATAGGAGGGCCGTTATTATGAAACCACTTGTTACGCTGTTGAATCTCATGCAAATATTCGCGGCTCCAACGTTTCCAGAAATGTTGGACAGCTTGCTGTACCCAACGCCATCGCGTAAGCCTGTTAGGTGGGACATCTATCAGTGAAACATCAGGAATGGCAGTGAGGGGTTCACCTATAAGGAAGTGTCCTGGCGTTAGTGGCAAGGGATCTGCGGAATCCGCACTTAATATGCAAAGAGGACGCGAGTTCAGTACGGCCTCAATTTGACACAGAAGAGTATGCATTTCATCATACGTCTGAGTTCGTGTGCCTACGACGCGATGCAAGTGATGTTTAAAGCTTTTAACTCCACTTTCGAAAATTCCACCGAAATGGGGGCTATATGGGGGTTGGAAGTGCCACGTGATACCCTGTTGTAGGGTTTTATTGTTCAATTCATTTTGGACAGAATCTGAACGCAAAAAATCGTACAAATCTCTTAGTAAGTTGTTACATCCAACGAAATTTTTTCCCCCATCAGAAAATACGTCCTTACAAATTCCGCGACGTGACGTCATACGGCGTAACGCAGCTAGAAACGCATCTGTAGTTAGTTCGGAAACTATTTCTAAATGTACGGCCTTAACGGACATGCATACAAAGACGGCGACATAGCATTTAATTATTTTTGCATTACGGACCTTGTTAGCGCGCACATAGAAGGGACCCGCGTAGTCAACGGAAGTTTTAAGAAATGGACGTTCGGGTCTCACGCGTGAAGCGGGCAATGTACCCATGGGAGGCTGAGGTCGCACCGGGCGCGCACGAAAGCATTTAACGCATTGATGTATTCGCCGGCGAATCGCATCTCTGCTAGATAGTATCCAATAATTTTGATATAGGAAATACTGCACCGTTTGAGGACCAGCATGCAAAAGCACGTTATGTGCATCATCAATTAATAAGTCAGTAAATACGTGTTTCTTTGGTAGAATCAATTGATGTTTCGAGTTGTAAGCTAGTAAAGATTTATGCAGTCGTCCGCCGACACGTAAGCATTTATTATCATCTAAGAAAGGATTTAAACGTTTTAATGTATTGGAAGGACAATGTCCTTTTGATATTTTAATAATATCATCACTAAAGGTCGTTGTTTGAACAATTTTGATCAGACGGCTCAAAGCAAATTTAAACTCCGGAACAGATACATGATTGGAAAACGAATCTTTATTTTTTTTACATTTATGGTAAAACCGGAACACAAGTGCTACTACACGTACTAATTTTCCCAAAGAGGAAAATCTTGAAAATAAATCAAGATCTTCAGACTGTGTGATCGTAGATACCGTATTCAAGGCGACAGGTAAGTTACGTTTTTCCTCGCTTGTATTGCTTATAACTTTTGTTACAGGCCAAAAGGACTCATCCATCGAGAGCCATGTGGGTCCTTGAAACCATAAAGTGTGTTGCACAAAGGTTTCTGGTAACATACCGCGTGACGCACAGTCTGCGGGGTTGTCAGCTGACGGCACGTGACGCCAACAACTAGCCGGGACGTGGCTTAGTATTTCGCTCGTGCGATTTGAGACAAACGTTTTCCATTCGTGAGGTGATGAACGTAACCATGCTAACACAATGGATGAATCTGACCACGCATAGATATTCTCAAAATTAATACGACCGCTGTACAAATGAACGATCTTATCGATAAGTTTCGATAAGAGTAAGGCAGCCATTAATTCAAGACGCGGGATTGTCAGTCGTGGTTTTAAGGAGGCGACTCGCGTTTTACCGAGTAAGAGAAAGATGTGAACTTTACCGAGTTCATCAATGTAACGCAAATAAACACACGCCGAATATGCCTTTTCAGAGGCATCTGAAAAGCCATGTAAGTGGATTACATTATTCACGCCAGTAAGAACGTGGCGTGGGATAGACACGTTGGATAGGGCTTCCAACTGATTAAGAAAGTTTAACCAAGAATCAGAGATATCGATAGGCAGACTATCGTCCCACCCTACGCCTGATAGCCAAAGCAGTTGCATTAAATGTTTAGCATATAACGTTATAGGAGAGAGCCAGCCCATTGGATCGTAGATTTTTGCTATTTGAGAAAGTATGTTTCTTTTAGTGCACTGCCGGGACGAAGCCTTTATGCTAAAGGTGAAAATATCCGCATTGGGATCCCACTGTAATCCTAGCACCTTGGTGGTGGTATCGTTTTCCATGCCTGCAATAGACACGATTTCAGGCCGCTCGCCATGAGAGTCAGAGGGCTGGGCAGTGGCGACTATGGCTGGTGTGTTGCTATGCCATTTGCGTAATTCAAAACCGGCTGACTTACACAGTTGAATTAATTCGGTTTGTAATATGAGAGCCTTTTCAACGGTGTTCTCACCTGAGACAACATCATCAACGAACACGTCATTATTTAAAACCCTTGACCCAATAGGGAAGCGGTCTGCTTCGTCGTTTGCGAGTTGCTTTATAGTACGCAAAGCAAGATACGGCGATGCATTAACTCCAAACGTGACTGTACGTAGGCGATACTCACATATAGATTGTTCAGGACCGAATCGCCATAGAATCCGTTGGAAGTCACGATCTGATTCACGAACTAAGATATAGCGATACATTTGTTTGATATCCGCTGTAAAGGCGATTCTGTGAAGTCGAAATTTTAAAAGTACATCTATGATGTCTGGGTGAAGTTTGGGACCAGTTAGTAAAACATCATTAAGCGCCAGACCATTGCTGGACTTGCTGCCGGCATCGAACACAATTCTAGTGCGTGTTGTGCTGGAGTCTTTGAATACGCAATGATGAGGGATATAATATGTTCGATCTGACGTAGTAGTATCATTTACTAGCTCCATATGATTTGAGTCTAAATATTCCTGTAAACACGCGTGATATGCAAGTTTCAATTGTGGGTTGCGTTCTAATCGATATTCTAATTTTCGCAACCTCGCAAGGGCTGTATCGCGCGAGTTACCAAGACGTGGTGCGTCAGGTTTGAATGGCAAAGCCACTACGTACTGCCCTGTTTTGTCCCGAGTGAAAGTATTTTTATATAGGTCTTCACACATACTTTCCTCTCGTGTCATGGACCGTTGTTCAGGGAACGATTCAAGCTCCCAAAATCGCTGTAAGTAATTGTCGTTATTAAAGGAGCTCAAGCAAGCATGAATATTGCTTGAACATGAACTAACACATGCCCGCGGGGGGATGGAATCGAAGGAGAGTTTTCCTAACAACAAGTAGCCGAATACACTATTTATAGCTATCGGCGTACCAGGTGGACCCGAGATAGTGTTGCCTAGTAGGATTTCTGATAGTACATCTGCACCCAAGATTACCTCCACTGGTTGGGGGGTATGAAAGTTAGGATCTGCCAAGGTAAGATTTTTGATATGTGCCCACTCAGTATTAGGTAAAGGTACACTAGGCATTTGTGAAATAAGTTTTGGTAATATCATTGCATCAATTGGTATGACTGGTTTGTTTTGATTTCTAGGGGTGATATTGAACGAGACTATCCCCCGTGGAAAGACAGGTTGGTCATCTCCAATACCGAATACCGGTACGTTTATTGTCCGTCGCGATAGACCCAACCGCTGCGCGCCAGCTTCAGTGATAAACGTCCCCTGACTACCCGTGTCGAGCATACAGCGAACGGTCCCGCGGTCGATGCCGTCAACACGCACGTTGACGAGTGCAGTTGATAGCAATACGATATGAGAGCGACCCTTAGAAGCCGTGGAGCAAGCATTTATATCGCCGGTATTGTCTTCATAATATTCAGAATCACAATTAGCGGCAACCGGGAGCGAGGAGCCGGTATTGCATTCCTCCATAGAAGCATTGTTATCGTCGGGTGTAACACCGACAGCTGTCGAAACAGTGGGTTTTTTTTGAGATAAACAAATCGCACTACTGTGACGATTAAAACAGTGCTTACAAACAAAGCTACTCTTACAGTTTTTCCTTTCGTGTTCCAGAGATAGGCAATTTTCACAGACGTTTTTTCCTTGTACAAATGCATATCGATCTTGTGGAGAAAGATCTAAAAACTTTTTACATTTATATAGGTGATGAAAGTCACCGCAACAAATACAGACCTTATTATTATGCGCATAAGGTTGCGATTGGCTAGCGGACTCATTAACGTTAGCGGGATACGAACCGCGCGCGATGCGACTCGTGTGAGTCACAGGCACGGTGGGTCGGCCAGCGGAGGCGACGGCGGCATTACCGCGCGCTTGTGAGCTACCTACTAGGTTATCGATAAATTTTGATTGACCCGTAATTTCACACGCAGCGAGTTCGCGTTCAAGAAATTGAATGAGAATATAAACGTTTGGAATTTCAGATGGACTAGCCAACGAAAGTTCAAAACGTTTTCGCACGGAATGCGGAATTTTTCGTAATAATAAATTAAGCAATATAAAACTCCAATGTTTTACGGGAAATTGCATCGTCTCTAATGCCTTTATATTTTCTTGATAGATATTTAACAATTCCCGAAGGCAAGATATTTTTTCTGAACATGGTTTCAAATCCAGAATTTTATTTATGTGTTTTGATGCGATAACTCGTTTATTGTCGTAACGAGACACCAAAGTATCAACGGCAATTGTATAATTATCTTCCGTTATAGGAATAGATTTTATTAAGTTATACGGTTCACCCTTTAAAGTAAGTAATAGGTATCGGAATTTTTCCACTTCCGTGTAGGCAAGGTTGTCGTGTATTAAGGAACAATAAAGATCGTAGTAAGACTGCCAATCGGTTGATTCACCCGAAAATGATGGCAGGGGAAGTTTTGGTAGTTTATCGAAATGGGCACTAGAAAATGATGGGCGTTGTAAATAGATGCTAGATCGTCTACGCTCCTCATCCGTTTTTTTTAATTTATTTGAGTGTTTTAAAATTTCAAAGTAACAGTCATTAAATTCATTGCGAATGTCTAGTTGTTCATTTTTATCAAAACACTTTGCCTTCATTAAAGTTCTCTCGATTTTAGTTTGAATTTTTATAAATTTCCGATGTTGAGCGGTTAAGTCAGGTAATCGCGCACGAAACTGTTCTTCATCGGAAACTAGATCTAGTGTCCTTCGTAGCTCCGAAATAATTATTTCTCTTTCATAAATATCAAACGCTGCGGCGTCGGCCATATTGCGTAGGTAACAAAATGCACCGAATTCGAACGCGTGGGGATTGATAGTTTACGGAAAGAACACAAAGTATTTCTAGAAAACACAACCTGGAGGTTTATAATGCGGTTCGAGGCACCAAAAAATATATGTTCAATAGGGAATGATATACCGAGCACTTACCCTTTGCGCCAGCTGCAGCATAACACCCTGGGCCCAGGTCTTCTGTGTCGATAGCACCCTATTTTCACATATATATTGTCTTGAAAATAAAGGGGTCACTGGTTTCAGTTAAATCACAATCACAACACATCGATTGAGTCCAGATTCCAGAAATTAATTTGTTTTGCACTGGAACGCGTGCTTATCGATTATTGCAGTCGATCGGAGAGATATGATGGCGCCGAATCGCCAATCAGAAGGACGCATTCGCATGCGTTGCATCGGCGCTAGGGGGCGCTCGACAAACCAACCCAATGAACAATTACGAAAATAAATATTAGATAAATTTGCTAGAAATAAATCCTCCAAATTATGTTGACTTTAAAATATTATATTCTGTTCCAGTACGGAACATTACCTATCATTAATATAGAGTATTTTATATATTATATGTATTTATATTTTTCATATATTATGTATATAATTATTTATGATAAGTATAATTATTGTATATAAGTTGATTTGGGTATTTATTATAAGATATTTATGTAGTTTATTAGATTCTAGTACCGTAGACCTATTCCACTTCTTGATACGCCTTACTCACAACCTTGAATGGGAAGCTGGAAGAAATCTCTGTTTAGAGATAAGCATTTCCGATGTAACTTAATTTATTATTACTTTGTAACTACAATTTTTGGTACATGAATAATAAAAATAAATAAATAAAAAAATTATGTTCTCATTAGCTGTTAATTCAATAAAGTTATGTATAAGATAAACGTCATTTAACTGTCCATGCGTTTCTGAATACAACAAAACTATGAAACCGATAACCAGTTCATGTTTCTGTCACTAGATGGGTCTGTTACAGCAAACGAGTTTGAAATGCATATTATTATTTTATTTCGCCATCAACACTAGTTTAATTAATAATAGTATTTTTTTCTATGCTAAATAAGTGGCTAAACACTATTTTTGCAAAGCAACGAACAACTTACTATTAAAATACTTTTTAATCTAAAAATACGCAATCCATGAACTACCTACTGAGAGATGAAACGTCAAGTAACTTTATTTATTTTTATTTTTTATTTTGTTTATTTGAAAGTAATCAACAGCGTAAATACATAATTATTATTTAAATTTAAATCTAGGTATAATAGAAGGCCAAAAGAGATTACTTAAAATTATAATTATATTATGGAATAGATAAACGGTGCACAATCTCTAAACTAAACTAAATTAACAGGTCTAAATCTAGTGCTTTCCTTTTCCGCAAGCAACATTATGAAAGGGATAGCAATAGATTTAGACGTGATATTTTAGTTTGGTTTAGAGATTGTTTACAAAGGAATTAGCCACATTGGCCAGTTAAGTTTAAACGGAGTTTATTTCGCATTGCGTTGTTCAGAAACGCACTGCCTCGAGTTATCGGACCAAAAGCGCTATTGAATAGATAAACTTTCGATAAAAGTAGGTACTCAGAAACCGGGCATTAGTGATTCAAAATGGTTAACGTCCACCGAGTTTTATGTCTTTGTCATTCATATTGTATTAGAGAGAGCCCCATTACGTACTGTATCAGAGAGAGCCCTATACTGATTTCTCTCCTTGGATAGAAAATGAAAAGCTACCTGGTTTGGGCTCGGGAGGTATTTCTCTACTGAAGCTGGCGCCTGCGCACGAACTTATCACGTATCTGAAATTGTATCCAAACCCAAATATTAATATTTTTATTTTCATATCTGAAATGTTATCAAAATCCAACTATTAATATTTTCATATTTTGTAATTTTATTAAAAACGAAATATTAATATTTCATTAAAGCATACCCGAAAAACAAAAAAAAAACCTATATACGTTTTCGTTTGTGTGTGAGACATTTTCTTTATGAATTTCAAACAAATACCTTTTTTTTAATACACTTTTACTAGTTCTAGTTTTATTTAGCTTTAGAAATATTTAAATATATTATTTAAATATAGTATGTATTATTTATTTAATTATACTATATTGATTTTATATAGTATTTATATACATGTATATTGTATATATTATATTATATTTTATAGTATGTACCTATTAGAGTGTATGTGTTTATATATACCTATATATATTTATATATATATTATATTTATAGCTACATTGCGACTCCCCGTCTTACAGTTCTATAAGTTCTTAAGTATGGGTTGCCTGGAAGAGATCACTTTAGTGATAAGGTCGCCCTTTGTTTTTTAAGTGTATCCTGTATTCTTACTCTCTGTAAATCTATTAACAATAAAGTTATTTTAAATTAAATCAAATATATAAAAGGAAAAGGTGAGTGACTGATCTATCAGCGCACAGCTCTACTACTCGACATGCAAATAGCTATTATAACGTAGGCATCCGCTAAGAAGGGATTTTTAAAAATTCAACCCCTTAGGGAGTAAAAAAGGGGGTTGAAATTAATGTAGTCCACGCGGACGAAGTCGCGAGCATAAGCTAGTTTCAGTATATTTACCTGAAATCTCTTGAAGTGACATCCGATACGAACCAAGGTATCTTTTTCACGTGAAATCTAACCTGAAAAAATAACATTATTTACTGTTACGATTGGGAAATGTCGAAAATAAATTATTTCTTGGGATTTATAAAATAGACGGTCTTTCAAAATTCGTAAAATCCACGTCCGCCACGCCAGGACTCAACCGCGACGCGTGCTCCAACTGAGTCCCTGTGAAAAAAACCGGCCAAGTGCGAGTGAGGCTCGCGCAATGAGGGTTCCGTACTACACATTTTGCACGATAGTTCAAAAACTATGATGCATAAAAATAAATAAAAATAATTTTAGAATACACAGGTGAAGACCTTTCATATGATACCCCACTTGATATAGTCACTCACTTCGAAAGTTGAAAATACTAATTATTAGTTCATGACCACAATTTAATTTTTTTTGTGTGATCTAACCCTAAATTCACGGTTTTCAGATTTTTCCCCAAATGTCAGCTATAAGGTCTACCTACCTGCCAAATTTCATGATTCTAGGTCAACGGGAAGTACCCTGTAGGTTTCTTGACAGACAGACAACAAAGTGATCCTATAAGGGTTCCGTTTTTCCTTTTGAGGTACGGAACCCTAAAAAGGAGCCCGGATTGGTTCGAAACTAGTCGGACGTCGACTTAATACGTGAGTAAAGTGATTATCATACATGTATAATGCAAATCACTCACGATAGTTTAAACGCTAATTGTCTCAAACATCATCTGTCAGACAGAATATTAATTTTATTATACCTAGGTGCATATAAATTGGCTGGATGAGAAAGGCTGAGGACCGGGTGTGGTGTAGGCGCTCTTTAGGGAAGGCCTATGTCCAACAGTGGACGTCCACAGGCTGATGATGATGATGATGACATATAAATTTTAGGATTAAAAGAGTTGAGATAGTGATAGATGTTGTGCGTTAGAAGTCGGCAAAACAAACTTTGTACAGTGGAAATCACTCACAATAGTTTATATAGTCACTCATAATTACCTTTTTAACAATATTTTGCGATATGAGAAAGTGCGCTAGACATAGGTCCGTGAATAGTTCGTATCCTGCATTGTCACAGATTATATCTGAAAAAAAGATAGGTATAAATTAAAATAATCTATATTATGAGCCATGATAGCCTAGTGGTTAAGGTGTCCGCCTCCCATTCGGAAGATCGGAGGTTCGATCCCGAGGACGCATCTCTAACTTTTCGGAGTCGAAACGCACATATAACGTTTTGAGTTTATGCGTTTATTTAAATTAAAAAAAAACCGACCAAGTGCGAGTCAGACTCACGCACCGAGGGGTTCCGTAAAAATTTTTTTCGTAGTGTGACCACAAATTCACGTTTTTCGGATTTTTTCCTTTACTTATGCTATAAGACTTACCTACCTGCTGAATTTCATGATTTTAGATCAACGGGAAGTACCCTTAGGTTTCTTGACAGACCGACAGACCGACGGACAGACAGACAACGAAGTGATCCTATAAGGGTTCCTTTTGAGGTACGGAACCCTAAAAAATCTATTTCTGTACATACCAAAAGTGACGGCCTGTGGTAGTGTCATTTTGGCTGGACAGGGTATCTGAGGGGGCGCCTCCGATGTCTCACCTTCCTGCTTCGCTTCGGGCGCTTCTGGGGACTGAAATACAGAAGCGAAACTTCTAAGGCATTGTATTTAAAGGAGATCAGGCTCCATACATTTTTGGGCCTTTTCTGAAAGTGCTGGGCAAAAAAAAATGGTATGTAATATCTCTCAACGGCTATACTCACGTGTTTAGTCGACGTTAGCCCGACTAGTTTCGAACCACGACGCGTGCACGAACTGACTCCCTTGAAAAGGCACCCCGGATGGGTTCGAAACTAGTCGGGATAACGTCGACTAAACACGTGAGTATAGCCGTTGAGAGATATTACATATAATAGAAATCACTCACGATAGTTTAAAAGCTAAAATGGTACGTATTGTAAGGCTGAGATCTATAGCACACTTTGACTGAGTTAAAACGAGACAGATTTATGTGAGAGATATACTTGTATCTCGTTTTAACTCTGTCTTAAGTCTAAGCTAAGTCAGAGTGCGTTCTATAGATCTCACCCTTAGAATTAGACATTTGGAGCAATCCATACTAATATTATAAATGCGAAAGTGTGTCTGTTTGTTTGTCTGTCTCTCTGTCTGTCTGCTAGCTTTTCACGGCTCAACCGTTCAACCGATTTCGACAAAATTTGGTACAGAGGTAGCTTGCAACCCGGGGAAGGACATAGGCTACTTTTTATTCCGGAAAGTTTAAGAGTTCCCACAGGATTTTTAAAAACCTTAATCCACGCGTACGAAGTCGCGGGCATCAGCTAGTAGGTAATATGGTACCAATAAGTTGTAGGACTGCTCTGTTACAATACGAGTATCTAGTATTCTCATCGCAAGCTGTGGGTCACTATGTGGGTCTACATAATAGCATATACTTAAGTATCTATTTCTTGTTGTGTAGTTGTAAGTTTTCTTTGTGTAACGCATAGACTTATTTATTACCTGTTGATTGTCCTTTCAAATAAAAAATTAAGTGTATCCTGTATTCTTACTCTCTGTAAATCTATTAACATTAAATTAAATTAAATTGAAAATAAACGGTATTTTACACCAAGCATGAAAAATCTAATATATAATTTACTTTATTTGCAACTAATTTTCGTCTACAAACAAAAAGCTACTATAAATAATTTGGTAGTTAAAAGTTAAAACCTCGTGTTTACAAATCGGCATTCCGGCCAAAGTCGCGAGTCTGTGGCAACTGCATTTCGCTTTGAAAACCGTGTTCTGAAATATTCATTTATCTATATATATAAAAGGAAAAGGTGACTGACTGACTGACTGACTGATCTATCAACGCACAGCTCAAACACCTGGACGGATCGGGCTTAAATTTGGCACGCAGATAGCTATTATGACGTAGGCATCCGCTAAGAAAGGATTATTGAAAATTCAACCCCTAAGGGGGTAAAATAGGGGTTTGAAATTTGTGTAGTCCACGCGGACGAAGTCGCGAGCATAAGCTAGTATAGTCTCATACAAGTATAGTCTGATATTTTACACGACACATTCAGATATACGTAGTCCGATACTTATAACGCGTAAAATTTAACACCACACGCGCGATTTTAACTTTTTGTGTCAAATTTCATGTCAAAAGTACGATTTTAGTCCTTATTTTAAGGGTGAACCGTACTTTTGGCTGACAGCTGACCTATAGAGTTAAAATGGCGCGTGAGGAGTCATTTTGTACGGACTATACATGACACATTAGGATATATGTAATGTAATAAATGTTTCTAAAAACAATGTAAATTGTTTATAGAAGCACTATTATTATGTATTAAGAAGTAGACGGAATGACACACTTTTTAAAACTTCGTGGTTTTTTGCTGTGTCTAAATCGGATTTGTTAAACATTCTTTATGTTAGTAACTAAAAAAAAATATATATATAGTCCATACAAAATGATTTTTGTCCAGCAGTGGACGTGTATCGGTTGATGATGATGATTGTATTGTATACACTTACCCCTTCAATGGCTTTGCTCATATTCTCCGCTTTGTTACAAATTGTATCACAGATTTTTGCCGAGTCATCCACGAGTACCTGAAAAAATAATAGATGTCGTATATTTTAGCGTTTAACTTTAAACTACCGTGAGTGATTTGCATTATAAATAACAACATGACCATTCCATTAAAAATGACAACGGGCTCTACGGGCAGCGGCACGCGCGGTCCGCAGTCACAACCGCGGCGCGTGCGCGAACTGATTCCCTTGAAAAAGGGCCCCGGATGGGTTCGAAACTAGTCGGGCTAACGTCGACTAAACACGTGAGTACAGCCGGGACAGATATTATTTAAGATGTCGTATACTTACACACACACACACACACACACACATACACACGCACACATACGCATAATCTAAAGGTCGATGTACATTACTTTCGGCAGCGTACTGTACGCGACAGGTTGAAATAGCAATCGGGGAGGGAACGCTGCGATCACCCGCACAGCACCCGCGCTAACCCAGTGCGGGATAGCGCAGGTGACATGCGAGTGTGCGGGGCGTCCCCCGTCCCATACTTCAATTGCCATCCCGACCTGTCGCGGACTATAGATTCAATACAGGTAAGTTTCAAATACAGCACATGCATACAATTTGGAGTCATATTACCTTATCCTTAAGATCTACAATCATTTGTAGCGGGTCCAAAATAGCACGGGTTTCTTCGCCGTTAGACAGCGAGAGGTCACATTTATTGGACCATAAACATAGCTGAAAATTAAAAAAAAACTTGAGAAGGTGGAGGGACTCATAAGTATAATAGGGCCAGAGTGAACTAGAGTAAGGGAACTTTATAGCCTCAATAGCTCAACGGGTAAAGGAGTGGACTGAAAACCGAAAGGTCGACGGTTCAAACCCCGCCCGTTGCACTATTGTCGTACCTACTCCTAGCACAAGCTTGACGCTTAGTTGGAGAGGAAAGGGGAATATTAGTCATTTAACATGGCTAATATTCTTTTTTTAAAAAAAAAAAACTCTCGGCCTGATCCTGAATCGACGATATTATTAGACTATGGGTGACATGAAATCAAAGATAAAAAATCGGCCAAGTGCGAGTTAGACTCGCGCATTGAGGGTACTGCAATCGTATTTAATTGACATTTTACACGATAAATCAAAAACTATTATACCTAAAAATAAATCAAAATCTATTTTAGAATGTACAAGTAAAAAAGCCCTTTCATATGATACCCGCACTTGGTATAGTAATCTTACTTTGAAAGTTGAAAATAGCCATATTTGTTCATGAACACATTTTAATTTTTTTCTTGTGATGTAACCACAAATTCACAGTTTTTAGATTTTTTCCCCTCATGTCTGCTATAAGACCTACCTACCTACCAAATTTCATGATTCTAGGTCAACGGGAAGTACCCTGTAGGTTTCTTGACAGACAGACAGACAACAAAGTGATCCTATAAGGGTTCCGTTTTGCCATAGACTATAAGCTGTTTTTGAACGTTGTCTTACTGTTAGAAGACTTTGTATCAACTAAACTTACCTTGAGCAAGGTAATAAAGTCCTGTTTTCGCTTGTCCTTATCGCTAGCGGGTAACATAGTGACTAGTTTATCGGCAACTAAGCACATCGGCTCTAAGCTGTTTCTGAACGAATTGTCTTTCTGTTCGTCGAAGGGATCGAAAAAACGGAGTCCTTTGCTGAAAAAAATAAGACATGTCTATTTATATAAGTGATGTACCTAAAAAAGCTCTAATCAAATGTCTGGCTATTCACCCCCTTAGGGATTGAATTTACAAAAATCCTTTCTTAGCGGATGCCTACTTCATAATAGCTATCTACATGCCAAATTTCAGCCCGATCCGTCCAGTAGTTTGAGCTGTGCGTTGATAGATCAGTCAGTCAGTCACCTCTTCCTTTTATATATTTAGATTTACAGTACACGGCAGAAAGTAGTGTACATCGGCCCTTAGAATGACATTTTGGCTTTGTAAAGTGTTGTCATTGTCATTCATACATAATTGACGTTTTGTCGGTCTCAACAACTGAGACAATGCTCTACAAACCTGCTATTTCCTTCTAAATGTCGATGTACAACTACTTTCTGCCGCGTACTGTAAGTCATCTAAACCACAGGTAATTTAACTACACTGACAGGTAACTTACCTCAACTCGCAGCCTTCCCTAAGCCGCCTGTACACGTAACACTCGGAAAACACCCAGACATTCGTAAAGTAATACGGACTTTCAGCATTAAAGATCCATTGGTTCCACTTTTTAGCTTCAGGGGTGTCAACTGAGAGTTAATTTAACTACACTGACAGGTAACTTACCTCAACTCGCACCCTTCCCTAAGTCGCCTGTACACGTAACACTCGGAAAACACCCAGACATTCGTAAAGTAATACGGACTTTCAGCGTTAAAGATCCATTGGTTCCACTTTTTAGCTTCAGGGGTGTCAACTGAGAGTTAATTTAACTACACTGACAGGTAACTTACCTCAACTCGCAGCCTTCCCTAAGTCGCCTGTACACGTAACACTCGGAAAACACCCAGACATTCGTAAAGTAATACGGACTTTCAGCATTAAAGATCCATTGGTTCCATTTCTTAGCTTCAGGGGTGTTGACTGTGAGTAAATCATACTTTTTGTTTGTGACTAGATCATTTTTTAGCTTCGTTATGTACTGGATTAAGCCGCGGATGTCCTCGTCAGACTGCAAAAGAATAATAAATTTAAAAAAAAAATCGGTCAAGTGCGAGTCGGACTTAAAAACGAAGGGTTCCGTATTATCGCACAAGAAATAATACTTTTTAATGTTTTTGTGATGTCACCACAAATTCACGGTTTTCAAAGTAAGTTTACTATACTAAGTATACTATACTAAGTTTAGTATACTAAGTATAGTAAACACCCAGTATACTAAGTATAGTAAGTATAGTAAACTAAGTATAGTAAACTTTGCTAAGTATAGTAAGGGATTTACCTGTAGATTCTAAAACAGATTTTTATTTATTTTTATGCATAATAGTTTTTGATTTATATGACTCGGTATGCGATTTGGCGTTGCTGTAAGCATACCGAGGATATTGTTCAATAAATCCATAAATCAATGGCCAAAACCCTTCTTTTTGAGATAGACCCGTACTCTGTAGTGAGCCGGCGATGGATTGATCATGATGATGATGTATAGAAGTATAGATTGTCTCACCGCGTTATGCGATGATTTGATCTTTGAGCTCTCCCGCGATAAGTAATCGATGACTTTGGTCAGGATGATCGGTAGCCGTTCCTTTAACGAATAGTATGCGAAGCCCCTGAAATAAAGAACATCAAACAAACTTGACTACCTGTACTATACCACAGAGTAAGGATATCATAATAAGTACATATAAACGTAGGGAGCGAACCCAGGCGGTTGCTATTAAGGGTTTCACAACTACATTTGTCCCCATCACTTCCGGTGTACCTCAGGGCTCGCACCTTGGGCCATTGCTCTTTAATATCTTTATAAATGACGTCGTAAAATATGTTAAACATTCTAATATACTATTATATTATGCTGACGACACCAAAATTTTTAAAGTTATTAGAACGGTAAAAGACTGCCAAGACCTGCAGGAAGACTTAGATCGGATTAGTCAATATTGTACAAATAATGGTTTAGAGATGAATGTAGATAAATGTTGCACTATTACCTTTACAAGAAAAAAGAATTGGATTTACCATAATTATTACTTATTTGAAAAACTGGTACGCAGAGTCAATGAGGTGCGAGACCTAGGGGTTCAGCTGGATAGTCGACTATTATTTGATTCACATTTAACTAAAATTAGAAATAGAGCGTATAAGATGTTAGGATTTATTCTCCGTCAGTCAGTTGATTTCAAAAATCCAAATACCCTCGTCTTGCTTTTTAATTCATTTGTAAGATCTCATTTAGAGCATGCTTCTACTGCATGGAATCCACAGTACGCTGTTTATGTCAATATGCTAGAATCCATTCAACGTAAATTTTTAAAATGTTTAAGTAAGAGATTTAAGTCCTTTAGTATCACTGAATTCATCTCTTTAGAGCTCAGGAGGGAACACAAGGATCAAATCTTCTTGTATAAAATTGTAAATGGTCTTATTGACACCCCTTATTTACTAAGTAAAATAATGTACTCTGTACCGCGATTGTCCAGACGGAATGTAAAAACCTTTATTCTTCCACGTATTAACACGAACTATGGCCATAATAGATTTTTAGTGAGGACATGCGATATATATAATAAGAAATATGTACAATTAGATCATTTTCAACACAAATTTGGTAAATTTTTAGCTGAAATAAAAAAGTTTAAATAATTATATGTAGGTTTAGCATGATTAGAATTATATACTTTGTTTGTAACCACTTCATAACAAACTAACACATTATAATTTAATTTAATGTAACTACTAACCTAACTAACTCCCGCACAAAATTCAATAGATATAATGTGAATGAGTGAACACTTAATAGGCATATGTACAAACTAGAAATAAGTAGCTAAGAAATGTAAAAGCTGTTTGTGTTCCATAATAAAAAAATAAAAAATAAAAAAAAAAAAAGCGTAAGAAATGACTCTTCACGCACCATTTTAACTTTATGTGTCAAATTTCATGTCAAAATTACGATTTTAGTCTTAGTCCTTATTTTAAAAGAACTTCTGCTCGATTGCGGGAAAATTTTATCAATCATTACTACAGTCGCAATCGGCAGAATTTGTTGACGATTACGATAACGATGAATACGTTTTTCTTACACAATTGGGGGGCTTATTGGCTGAATTTATAAATAGAGTAGGCTAATAGTGAGCGAGCATCAACCAATCAGAGATGATTGCAATCGTGACATTGTAGCTGTCATTCTACCGCAATCGAGCTGCTGTACTTTTGACATGACAGTTGACCTATAGAGTTAATATATCGCGTGAGGAGTCATTTTTTACGAACATAACATATACAGATATATATAGCATATACAGAAGTTCGACGAAGCCGAGTAGACAGAGCAATCGTGCGGTAAGTGTAGGTCGAAGGAACGACCCGAACTGGCCAACGTAGTTAGAGTCCTATGTTGAAGGGTCGTTGTGGTCGTCATTTACCACGAGATCAAAAGCGTCGGACTACTGTATCTTTCTTTACACCGTGTATGTACTTTAATTCACAGGTAAGGTAGAGAATTAGCCAGCTGAAGTGGCAGTGGGCAGGCCACGTCTGCCGCAGAACCGATGGCCGATGGAGACGATCGTTGCGATGCGTATATGGTTCAGGAGCGTATCAGCAAGCGCAGTGTGGGACGACCTCCAACCCGCTGGACTGACGACCTTAAGAAGATAGCGGGAAGTGGGTGGATGAGGAAGGCGGAGGATCGTGTGTTGTGGCGTGCACTTGAGAAGGCCTATGTCCAGCAGTGGACGCAAACAGGCTGATTGATTGAAATTAGAGAAACTTGTCATAAAAAATTACAGCTACAAAAACCTCGAAAATAATATAGCTAAAAGTATTAAAAAAAATAAAAAATATAAAAAGTTAGGCCGCCCGAACAGGGACTTGAACCCTGGACCCTTGGATTAAAAGTCCAATGCTCTACCGACTGAGCTATCCGGGCTATAAGAGGTGGGTCGAAAAAGTCAATGACACAATAAAGTGATGTCACACAACATTTTATTTGAACAAAAATAGCTGTTTTAGCACAGCTGGGTATAATAACCTAACTTATTTGACTTTATAAATAATTTTGAACTTTATAGTACTGTATTTAATGTCGATGTTTCGCTAAAGATGTTGTTAACGTTTTATGTTTTATTTTCACTTATTTAAATAAAATGGGGTGCCTTTGATGCTTATATTTATTACTGATGGATATAGGTTTTTGAAAATCCTATGGGAACTCTTTGATTTCCCGGGATAAAAAGTAGCCAATGTAACTCTCAAGGTCTTGAACTATACCCATGCAAAAAATCACGTCCATCCATTGCTCCGTTGCGACGTGATTGAAGGACAAACCAACAATAAACCAACAAACAAACACACTTTTGCATTTATAATATGGGTAATGATTAAGATTAAAAATTATCATCACCTAGTAACTTTCTCATTTATGTTACTTAATTCACCTTTTTAACATTAAAAAAAACCAGCCAAGTGCGAGTCAGATTCGCGCACGGGGGGTCCATACTCTGGTATTTTTTTTTACATTTTGTACAGTAAATCAAAACCAATATGCATAAAATAAACAAAATCCCGTTTTAGAATGTACAGGTAAAGCCCTTTCATATGATACCCCACTTGATATAGTTATCTTATTTCAAAAATTGAAAATACTAATTTTATTTGTTCATAAACACATTAAAAAAAATTTTGTGATGCCACAAATTCTGTTTTTAGATTGTTTTCTTTACTTGTGCTATCTTTTTTTCTTCGCTCTAAGCTGGTTTCTTCTTGATACTTGTCGTTTAAGACCTACCTACCAGCCAAATTTCTTGATTCCAGGTCAACGGGAAGCACCCTATAGATTTTCTTGACAGACACAACAGACAGACAGGGTACATAAGGTTGTATCCTATGTATAAGAGATATATGTTATTGGCTACGATATATAGTCGACCTTCAAATTTTTACTCCCTTAGGAATTGAACTTTCAAAAATTCCTTCTTAGCGGATGCCTACGTCATAATAGCTATTTGCATGCCAAATTTCAGCTCAATCGGTCCAGTAGTTTGAGCTGTGTGTTGATAAATTAGTGTAGTCAGTCAGTCAACTTTTCCTTTTATATATTAATACATTATATACTTTGAGAGTGAATCTAAACTGATTGACTGACTGACTGATCTATCAACGCACAGCTCAAACTACTGGACGAATCGGGCTGAAATTAAGCATGTAGATAGCTATTACGATACGTAGACATCCGCTAAGGAAGGATTTTTGAAAATTCAACCCCTAAGAGGGTGAAATAGGGGTTTGAAATTTGTGTAGTCCACGCGGACGAAGTCGCGAGCATAAGCTAGTATAAAATAAAAGTTTAAACTCTAGTGTTTTTGTGTGCGCAACCCAGAGTACTAACCTCAGCGGTCGTACAAGTACCTACTAAAGAATTTGAATGAAATATGATGACTTACTTTTTAAAAGTGCCCTGAAGCTGCATATTAAAAGGTGTCACTGTATTTAAAAACTTTGCATCTTTTTCCACCTGTATAAAGGGTCCTCCGTAAATAAACTCTGGCGTTGTAGAGTCATTTTCATCTTGATGATTGGTCTGTTCCTGCACAGATGGACCTTGCGAGCTAGCTGATGAAACCTTCATTTTGATGTTTTTTGTAGATTTTATATTGTTAATCAATTATGTATCACGAGGAATTTCCCTCCAGATTGATGTTTTGTGTTATTTGGTGGAAAAACGCGACTGAACAACCGAGATTTTCATTTTTCAATATTTTTCAAGTTTCTTTTTTTGTTTTGACAGATTTATTTGATAGATAACTTCATAGAGATAGATTAGGTATTTGACATTTGTTGTCTAGATAGTCTATGGTTTTAGGTATGTACAAAAGATTGTGTAGCATACATTCGTCACGGGTAACATTGTAAACGTATCAAACATTGTTCTACCTAGATAATCTATGGTTCTACCCATACCTATTATAAATTCGAAAGTGTGTTTGTTTGTTGGTTTAATGGTTTGTCCTTCCATCACGTCACTACGGAGCAACGGATCGATGAGATTTTTGCATGGGGGGAGTAGGTAACATAGGCTACTTTTTGTTCCGGAAAATCAAAAAGTTCCCACGGGATTTTTGAAAACGAAGTTGCGAGCATCAGCTAGTAGTGGCATAAAAATGGTAAAGAATCGTGCAAAAAAGATACGTTAACGTAATCTATCTATCTTTTTTTTTTTTTTTTTTTTTTTTTTAATACAATAAAACTTAAAGCTAGCCTTATCTAATTACTATATAAATCATGAACTATCTATCTATACTTTTAATAAAACTGTAACTGAACGATTACTGTACATTAAATATAAGATGTAGATGCAGTTAAACTAGTTACTACTGGGAATAAAAAGTTGAACTCGGGTACCTACTTACTTAGCAGTGTGAGGAATTCACGGAAGCTGATTAATTTGTCGTATTTATCAAGAAATCTAGAGGATACTTCCCTTTGCACACGTAAGGGGTGAATCCACGAAAACCGTGAATTTGTGGTTACATCACGAAAAAAAGAATTAAAACATGTTCATGAACTTAAATAATTAACTAGTAGGTAAGGTAACTTTCAAAGTAAGATTACTCCACCAAGTGGTGTATCATATGAAAGGGCTTTACCTGTACATTCTAAAACAGACTTATGCTCAATTGTTTTTGATTTAGTGTTAAATGTCAAAAAACCGGCCAAGTGCGGTGCGAGTCAGGCTCGCGCAATAAGGGTTCCGTACTAGAGTCGTATTTTTTCGACATTTTGCAGGATAATTCAAAAACTATGATACATAAAAATAAATAAATATTTGTTTTAGAATGCACAGGTGAAGACCTTTCATATGATACCCCACTTGATATAGTTATCTTACTTAGAAAATTGAAAATACTAATTATTAGTTCATGGCCACAATTTTTTTTGTGATGTAACCACAAATTCACGGTTTTCAGATTTTACCCCAAATGTCAGCTATAAGATCTACCTACCTGCCAAATTTCATGATTCTAGGTCAACGGGAAGTACCCTGTAGGTTTCTTGACAGACCGACAGACAGACAACAAAGTGATCCTATAAGGGTTCCGTTTTTCCTTTTGAGCTACCGAACCCTAAAAATAAGACTGAAGTACGGGACCATCGATGCGTGAGTCTGACTCGCACTTGGCCGGTTAAATTTATTTAAAACATGCCTGTTGCTTGTTTATCACATAATTTTCTAGTCTAGAGCTAAACAGAACATTTCAAAAATACTTACATTCCAAAAACTCCACACATTTCCACATTCCTGGGCGTAACTACACGCATAACCGGTAAACTTTCAGTGTCTATGGGCCAATCGTAGGCTTTCATGATGAACTTTTTAAACAAATATTAATAAAAGAGTAGGTCCTGTACCTAAGTAATTAAATTCACGTGTAGACGTACGTTGTAATCCAGAAATAGATGATCAGGCGTGCGTGTTTCGTGCACACAAAATATATAACTGACACGAGATTTGACCGTGGTGAATAGGAACTAAAAATAAACTGGCGATGTACAGTATTATTTTGACTCTTCTATTTTAACTGAAAATAATTAATGATACCTACAGGTAGGTATTGATACTAATTGCGCATATAATTTTACGAACCCGTAGGTATACTCATGGTATACTAACTATATTTTATAATTAGTGCAGCGGGGTCTTCTCCGTTTGACGTAGGCCAAGACGGGGTGTGGGCCTCGAGGCATCAGGCATGGCCTCCTTACCCGGGTGTGGTGGCCTAGGACCTCGAGGTCTCGGTCACGACCAAATAATTAATTTACTAAATCACCTTAAGATGGCGCTGTTCATCATTACCTTGCATATTTTTACTGCGTGATTCTAAAGGTGGATCCACACATGCCGCCGGTATGGATCCAATATTTTACCCATACCCTACCCCATTTTTATATCATTGCCGCTGTATCGCTGTGATTATCGTTGAAGTTAGTGTGGCACTCGGCCCGCGGCAATGCAGAGTAATGGCAGAGTAACATCCGCGGCTTTGTCGTGTGAATGTCGGCTGACCCGCCGGGCTGGTGTGGATCCACCTTTATACTATTCCCTATTCCGAAGAAAATATACCCCTTATACTTGGACGGAAAATTTTGTATACCTTTGTTACCTGTTATCTGTCAAATCACGATGATCATTCACACTAAAACTTCATATCGCTGATTGTACCAGCTATCTGTGTTGGGGACAATGCTGACCTTCAGCTTTTATAAAATAACGATGGTCTGGCCCTCACGGGCTCTTAGTCTATGATTAAAAGCTCGACAAGTGCAATTTACAACATATCACAATGACGTATAAAATTATAAAATAAACAATGCAGTAAAATAAAAAAGTATTTTTTTTTATAAAATGTATTAAGAAAACACACTATTCAAAATTGTTTCTTATAAAATAGGTACACTCGAGTACATAACGCACTTAAACAATTGAATACATTATGTACCTTAAAGGTAATCATTTGTCATTTTGAAGATGTATAGTAATCAAAAATAGCACAATTCAAAATTGTTACTCATAAAATATCTAATATATTAGAGTACATACATAATGTACTACATATTTAAGAATAAAAAACTAACTATTCCTCTTTTCAAATCAGTCGAGGATTAAACCATTCATAGTTTAAAAATTTAAGACATAGTAACTCAAACTTTTGAGGTAGGTAAAACTTTTATTAATAAAAAAAAATCGAAACTTAATGAGCATTAGCATAATCAACATGTCATTCATAACATAACATAGTCATTTTAAAATAATTGTTCAATACTTAATTCATCCTAATTACGTAAAATCACATAATTTTTTTTAATAGTCATAAATTAAAATTTTATATGGCAACACTATGTGTTTTTTATAAAGGGATGGCTAGTTATAATACAGTTTAAAATAGTTCATCTAACATGCAAACTGTCTATTATTTTTCACATATTTTTGTCTTGTACAGTACCTACTACCAGTGTTATAAGTTACGGCAATGTACCTGCGCAGAAATCTTATTTTTGAATGACACGAAACAACTTTCTATCAGGACATTAATATTGGTTCAGTCATTTAGCATAAAAAAACTAAAACTATAATCCATTCCTTACCCGATTTAAAAGGTTAACAAATCTCTTCTCACACAAAAAAAAAAAAAAAAAAAAAAAAAAAAAAAAAAAAAAAAAAAAAAAAAAAAAAAAAAAAAAGAAACGCGTAAGCAACACGCTTGGTATGCGCATCAGACGTTCTTACCGCCAACTAACAGTGAACCCGTGACACGTGAGAAGAAAACCCAAGAGAAAAGCATAAAGCACCGGGCAAGCATGTCGCTTACGCGTTTCTCGAATAAACAATTGCGATTTGTTTTTCCTTTATATTATCTATCAGATAAGGAAATATATACGAAATACAACAAAATAAACCTATTAAAAACAAAAAGTCGCTTCTAACAATATTATAAAATATTTATTATTTATATAGTCAAAATTTAAAACTTATCAATCCTAACTATAATTAAGAGATCAGCATTTTGTAGTCACATTAGGTACTTAATATAAAAATTTAAAAAATAGCGAAATACTTATTACTATTATGTAGTTACAATTAATGTTCATGCTTTATAAAATTTGGTCCCAACTCCAAGTAATCAGTCTTGATTTAAAAAAGTATTATTATAAATACTTATTATTATTTGGATGAGCATGCAATATGTTTGTCAAAATAAAAATATTTTTGGTCATTATCGATTTCTATATTATTCTGAAAATAGTCAAAGTTTAGGAAAAATAGTTACTTTTCCAGAAAAGTAAAATAATTATTAATATTATTTCAATTATAGATAATGATCTCAATGTCAAACCTATACAATTATGTTTGTCATTAATTTCAATAGTAAATACTTACCTAGTCTGTATTTAAAATTTTACCTTATCAATTAAAATTATTAAATTAAGGAGATCATATTGTAATTTTTTGAACCAAGCAGGTTTTTAATTTATTTTTTGGCGAGGAGATAGATGTGGTTCCATATGAAAATATAGTAAAACTAATATTTTGTCATATTATCTAGTAGTTTTAATACTTATTAATCAATGAGATTAACTTTATTGTCAAAATTAAAAATGTATTTTTTTTGTTTGGCATAATGTTTAATCATTTAGCATTATTTTTTGATTTTGTTATGTTCTGCAAATATTAAAGCACTTTTTCATTATTTAAAAAACTTCTTTTTGTTGCAATCTTTTGAATATATTATTATTAACAATATTAGGTGATTTAAATAATCTACATTATTTACCTATATTGTATAAAAAAAATTAAAATGGTCATGATCAAGTTGGTAAGAAAATTATTGATACAAAATATACTATTTCAATGATTTAGCCACTAGTTTTAGTCATGAATGGGTAAAATAAAAATAAAAAAGTTTAAAACTACTCATGATCCATTATTGTCAATGTAACAATTACAAATTATTTATTTACAGTTCAAATACAAATTGTAAAGGTGTAAACTTGTTATATAAAAATGTAACTGTTTTTGTATTTCAAAACATTTTACTCTTGTATATTTTATAATATTATACATAATAATTGTAATGTATATAAGTAATTTTGGTAGTTTGTAAGAGAGACAGTTAAAAATAACATAATTAAAAACTTTTATATTAAAGAAAGGTGTAAGCGACGCGGTCTGCATTTCGCATGGCACTTAAGACTTTCTTAAAAATTGCAATCTTGTTACAAGTGAAATTAAGACCAGAACATTTCTTACGCCATTCTCTGTGAGATCAATGCGCCACAGTTCCTACATCAAATAGGTGAAACATAAGGTTTAGTACAACTTTACACATCTCTAAATTCTTGATAGAACATCGACACAAAACGTAAAATGAACCTATGTAAAGTTTATTCGAATGCATGTTACCACTGGGTGCTGGCGGTAAATCTATAATATAATGAAGTTTAGGCACAGGTTTAGGTTCATTTTTCTTACGTAAACCTACTGGTTAGAATTCCTAAGTTCTTTTTCGTGACACCAAAGCCACACACAGTAATAAAATAAAAAGGCAGAAAACGCAGTTTGTACTAAACGGCACTTAAATTTTAAATGAATACAGTGCCAATACTGGTATAGAGAAAAAAATGGCTCGCCCATTCTAGGCTGAGATCTATAGAGCGCACTTTGACTTTGCTCAGACTTAATGGTACGATTACCGAGTAGTGAAGCGAGACAGTAAAATGTCACTCGGCCGAGACAGTGCTGTGGCTGAGAAATTGCGGCGAAATTGCATTCGTTAAGTGTTTATACCAACCGAGTACTCGGCCGAGGACACTGACTCGCCACTGTACTCGTTAGGAGTAATCGTACCATAAGATTGAGTTAAAACGAGACGGATTTATGTGAGAGATATACATCCGTCCCGTTTTAACTCTGTCTAAGTCTGAGCAAAGTCAGAGTGCGCTCTATAGATCTCACCCTTAGTTCAGACGCATTATAAGGTTAAGGTGTGGTAAAGGTACCTAGTGCCGTTTCCTGCCGTTGCTCTTGATGCGCGTGTTCTTCAGTGTGATGGTGGTGGATTGCAGCGGCTTGCCGTTGTTGCCGCTCCTTAGCACCGGACAGTAGGTACTGAAAGGAAATACACACACTCAAATACTTTCTTATGTAAGTACACAGTACACACCCACACACACGCACACTCACCCACACCCACGCGCACGCGCACACCCACACACACCCAAACGGAGTGTAGGAGTGTGTGAGGTTGAACTCAAATTCAAATTAATTACGCTTACTGATGGTTAAAATTGTTAATTTGTCAGATGATATAGTGGTAATAACTAATACGTACTTCAAACTAAAGCTACGAGGGTTCCAAACGCGCCCAGGTTTGTGAAGAGCCCACAACAAAAAACAGGTTGAGGTACAGAACCCTAAAAAAATATAAAAACTAGCTGATGACCGCGACATCTGCAAGCTGTGAGCGGAGATGACGAAGATTGGAAGTTTTTTAGTCCGTAGGCCACAGCGCTATATCTGCAGTGGAGTCAGGGGAATGCCAAATGCAATCCACGAGGGTTTTTCTCTTCCAGGGATAAAAAAAGTATAGAAAGATATATACACTTACATAGTATGAGCGTCATCTCCTGTCGCACCACAGGTGCTGCACACGAGCGCCCTCAGGATGGGACAAGAAACTACAAATTTGTTGCCGATTTTCTCCTTTACCCGGTGGTTCATGTAAACATACGGAGTTTCTCCGTTCTTCCGACAAAACATGCACATTTTGGACTGACCACTCTTGTCCTGGCTTGAAGATGCTCCTGCATGCAAGATTGGGTTATACGGAACCTTGAATTCAGGATATGGAGGAGGTTTGAATTCAGGATACGGACTGTCATTCAGCTTTTTGATGGTATCAAAAATGTTTGGTGACAGAATTTGGATCTTATTTGCAGTTGGTGACAGATTTTGGAGACTACTTGGAGTCGGTTGTAGAGTTTGGAGTCTATTTGGAATCGGTGACAGATTGCTTGGAGTCAGAGACCAGTCTTCATATTGGATTTTATTTGGAGACGGTGACCATACAGAAGTCGGTGATAATGTGCGTGAAGTATTTATCGTGTGATCAGTTTTAGTATGCCATTCATAGCTGCTTTCGTTAGATGGAAATAATTCGTACAGTGATTCAGACGTTTCGGATAGTCGCGAAGACGTCGGTTGCCATATATCTGAATCAGTGTCAGATTTTAATGTTTCATTAAAGGGCATTTTGGAGTGACAACCGAAGACATTCCTACCGAGTATTGCCCTTTTACGTCTCAATTGTAACGGAGTATCATAGATTTCACTTTGATTAGAATTCTGGGGTTCAAAAAGGGACAAACTTGTGTCACAATTTTGTTTGGAAGTCACGTCTCTGTCAAATGTACTGTAACTTAAAGTGCTGTTTGGAGATTCGAATATACGCATAGGGGAATCATGGAATATAGGTTGCGAGTCATATAGTCTACTTTCAGGTTTTGGGGTGTCAAATCTTGGTCTATTGTGTTCGAAAGGCTCTATTTGGATTGGTGTGTTGAAATAGGATTCCGGAGATGTGGAATCTGTGGAACTGGAATATCTATTGGCTGATGGGGTCTGGAATGGAGAGGTATAAGTGGTTGAATCACCATCTGAAACATATTTTATAGGGTAAACCTAAATCCACGCGGACGAAGTCGCGGGCATCAGTTAGTACAAAATATATAAAGCGCTGATACTTAAAAAAAGAATTATTTTTAAAGAATTTTTCTATTATTATTTAATAGTACTTAGTACCTACCTAATAAATTTTTTAAATGAAACGAAACTAGGAATAGTCCGCAACAGGTCGAGATGGCAATCATTGCGGTGTGAAGCGGGGGGACGTCCCTCACACCCGCACGTAACCCGCATTCGCCCGCACCTGGTTAGCACGGGGGCTGTTCGGGTGTGCGGGGCGTTCCATTCCCGATTGCCACCTCGACCTGTCGCGTGCTTTAAGTTCGTAAACAAACTTTAGAGATAAGTACAGAAATAATTAGGTACCTACTTATTTAAAGTGTTTTACAGAAGAAATGTATTTTTTACGTAATCTAACCCATGATAATAATCTTAATACTACATAGTAACTGGTTACAAGAAATGCCTACCTACCTAACCATTTATATTTTATAAGTCAAGAATATTACAGAGATAGTTTTATCAAAATTAAATATGTAAACAAAATAAACATACCCAGCCCTAAGGTAGGAAAGAACCGGCTGGTTTCACCAACGCAATCCATACTGCTTCTCGTTGGCAACATTCTGGTCTGAAATACCACAATATTTTCATTTATAAGTCTCTATTTACAAGTTTGTTTTCATACTAAAAAGTGCGATGTTTTTGTTGAGTACAAAAGCCGTCAAAAGCTTTCAAACTAAGCTCCGATTGGATTGCGAACAACGGAAACTCGAATAATTTAAAACTAATATCTTTTTTTTATAAAAAGTTGATTTTGGAACTAGATTAATTAGAATACTAATACAAAATATTACAGAATAATTTTAGAAAAAAAATCCATAATAACGGTGAAGATTATTTTGATTAAAAAAACTAAAGTGAATTTCTTTAATCAATTTGCTCATTCGCGCGGTCATTTTAAAATGTACGAGGTAATTAAAAAAAACATCTAATTTTAGTAAAATTCTGTAAGAAATTGGAATTTAGAATAGGTACATAATTTAGTAAATACTAAATACATAAAATGATATATAGATCCGAAACATGGTCGCTAACTATGGGTCTCATAAGAAAGCTTCACTCAGCGGGCGATGGAGAGAGCTATTATGCTTGGTGTTTCTCTACGTGATCAAAATAGAAATGAGGAGATCCGTAGGAGAGCTAGAGTAACCGACATAGCTCGATGGGTTGCGAAGCTGAAGTGGCAATGGGCAGGGCACATAGTTCGTAAAACCGATAGACGTTGGGGTCCCAAGGTGCTGGAATGGCGAACTCGCACCGGAAGACCCCCCACTAGGTGGACGGATGACATCAGACGGGTCGCAGGGAGCCGCTGGATTCAGGCGGTGCAAGACCGTGGCGTGTGGAGACCCCTACAGGAGGCCTATGTCCAGCAGTGGACGTCTATCGGTTGATGAAATACATAATGGTTCTATTCATAATTTCGTGAAATATACCTTAACTTGTAAATAATTTCTAGAATTTGTTTATACCTATTATTGTATTTGTGTTATAATAACTTGTTCAGAAATCAATATAATGCATACAAATCTTACTAATATTATAAGTATAAGCGAAAGTGTGTCTATCTGCTAGCTTTTCACGGCCCATCCGTAAAATTTCCACAAAATTTTTACTTAAAAATTAAAAACAAAGTTATGGACGGCATGAGACGGACATTTTTACCCCGAGAAATCAAAATCGCATTGTAATAAACCGAATTTACGCCGACGAATTGGCGGAAATCATCTAGTATTTAATAAATAAATTTCATTTACTTACATTTCCATATATTTCGTGATCCCGAAATTGAACCATTGAGACAACCTTTCACTTTAAACTTTTCTGCGCGACTGAATATTTTATTTCGAATTTTCGCTCTACTGTCGGCGATATCAAAGGATGCCGATGCCTCTACAGGCTTAGTAAAAAGATAGCTGGTTGTATGGAGTTCGATTCTAGTCAAAATGTAATTATTAAACATGTAATTATTACCTACTTACAAAATTTGTCGTATTAAAATGCTTACCTACCTAGGTACCTATAGGATATGTAGGATAATAATTAAACACGAAATAATACAGAATAAGTAGGTATGTTCCCGGCAATTAATTAGTCGCGTCTGCAAGTGGGAGATGCAAGTGTGAGCTCGCGCAGGTATTGTTACACGCGCTCGTGTTCTGTGTACGAATGTAGCACTCACACTAATGCAGATGGTGAACGCGGGCTGGTGTTTTCCGCTCCCTCGCATCGCGTATCCCACATGACGCCTAAAAAATGCTATTGCGAAGCGTCTTGCGATTAACTTCAAGAACGAGTAGGTATTTAATTGGCTCAGACTATACCACAGAATATATAATTGACTATACGTATACCTAGTCCATGACAGATTGAGATGCCAATCGGGGTATGAGGCGGAAGGAAGGCGGCCCCACGTACCCACACGTCGTGCGGTGCGCTCACCCGCATCAGATTAGCGCGGTGAATTTAGGTTTTGGAATCCCGTGGAAAGTCTTTGATTTTCCGGGAATCGGGATAAAAGTATTCTGTCACTTTCCATGTCTTTAACTAAGTACGTATATCCATGCAAAAAGTCACACCGGTCCGTTGCGGCGTGATTGAAGGACAAACCAACCATTCCATAAACAAACAAACACACTTTCGCATATAGATGATGAAGCTACTTTTTGTACAAAGAAATGCCGCTTTGTTTCCAAACACCGGCCGGCACGTGTAGGTTTTGTTTTGCTATTTGATACTAGATGGCATTAAATTACTGTAAATATTTTTCTCTTTGATTTATTTATAATAAGTTTAAAGCCATATGTAGGCATAAAGTCTAGTCAATATGATTGATATAATGTACCTATGTACCTATATATTTCTTTAATATAAATTGATTTACGTCATAAACAGTTTTTTATATCATCTCAAAGATAAGCTGATTTCAGAATAATGTATATGTTAGTAACCACTACGTTTTTTGAATATGTATACCTACTACGCTAAAATAAATAGTACAGCTAGCCTATAACATCCATGCTTGATACTTGGTGCCATCTAGTGACTATTTTAGTACTATTAAGAAGTTTTGTTGTACTGACTATTCGAAACAAGATGGCCTTAAAATACCCTAAAATATGTTTTTTTCTCTTTGAATAAAAGTAAGTACCTACCTATAAAGTACATTTCGGCGGTATGATTGAAAATATTTACTTTTTCAATATAAATTACATCTCACATTTTTCGATTTGTAATTTTTATGTTCTAGAATAAGTTTGGTATTTTGGTTTTTTGTATTTTATATTAGAATAGAATAGAATATGTTTTTATTAAATTAAAAGTTTGGTACAAGTATTTCAATTACATCTTATTTTAATACTTTTTTTCTTATATTATCCAAAAATTCAGAATTATTATCTCGTCTGATTTTAGTTCCATGCTTAATAATATAATTGAGCGCCATCTAGTGACTATCTAAGTACTATTAAGATGTATCTTATTTACTATTTAGCATTAGATGGCGACAAACCATGAATCTATTTTATTTATTGTCCGTTCAGTATAGCTTGACGCCTAACTTATGGTGTATTATTTGTGTGATTTGCAATAGTGCCAAAATAAAGTTAGGTCTCAAGTTATAGTGAATGGACAAAATAATATATTATGTACCACCAACCTTTTTTTTTTTTTTTTTTTTTTTTTTAATGCAGCAGGGGAAAATCCTCATGGACACCCGTAGGTAGAGCCGGACTCTTACCGGCTAAAAACCCCTGCTGTCTTCTTGTTGACCGTGTACCCGCCTTTCAGCCTACAACACAGCAACATTCTTGTCTTTTACTATTTTCCTCTTCTTTTTTCTTCGTCTTCCTTTTCCTTCATTATTATTTCAGCAAAGTCTGTTATAGCTGTCCAGTTTTTCTCATTTTCCAGCATTTTTTCTATTAGATTTTCTACTGTTATGTCTCCCATTCTACTGACGATCTCTCTTCTCTCTTTTTCCCACTTTGCACATGCAAATATTGTGTGCATCGCATCATCAACTTCGCTGCAGTAAAAACATCTAGCATCTTGTCTTTTACCAATGCGTACGAGGAAGTCCATGAATACCCCGTCCCCTGTTAGAAGCTGCGTCAGTCGGTAAGACAGTCGGCCATGTTGTCTATTTGTCCATTTTTCCAGGTTTGGAATGAGACAATGTGTCCATCTACCTTTGGTCGAGCTATCCCACTCTCTTTGCCATCTTGCGAGGGTTTCCTTTTTCGAGGTTCTGATTTGTTCGGAGTTTTTGATGTTTCTTGTCTCCGTTCTCTCGAGAGCCAGTAAGTGGATAGGTATTAGGTTCGCCAGTACCAGCGCTGCGTCCGTTGATACAGTTTTATAAGCCGAGCATACTCGAAGCGCCAGCACACGTTGTGCTTTTAGGATTCGCCTTTTGTGCACTGCGAACTTCATTGCTGGTTCCCACACCGGCGCAGCATACAGGATTATCGATTGGGTAGCCATTGCCAGCGTTCGTCTTTTGTTATCTCGTGGGCCCTTTGTGTTAAGGAGTATTTTGCACAAGGCCCCTGCGGTCCTAGAAGCCTTCTCGCAGACAGACTTTATGTGTGGGCCGAAGGTTAGCCCCCAATCCAGCTTGACTCCTAAGTATGTAACACTGGACGATGGGACTACCACTATACCTCCACAGTCAAAATATATGCTATGAGCATTTTTCCTTCTATTGAAGATGACGGCTTCTGTTTTTTCTGGTGCGATCTCCAATTTATTCTGTCGCATCCATAGGTCAACAGCGTGTAGTGTCTCGTTTGCTTTAATCACCATCTCGTATGCATCATTTGCGGTTACAGATATCGCCAAATCATCCGCGTAGCAGACCAGCTTGACTCCTTCCGGGACATCTATGTTCATTACATCATCGTATAGGATGTTCCACAAGGTAGGGCCTAGTACTGATCCTTGTGGTACTCCGCCAGTTACCTCTGCCCTAACCTTGCTGTCAAGTTGGATGTGTCGGTTTGTAAAGTAGTCCACTATTACATTTATTATGTATTTGTTGACTTTCCGAGACCTTAGCTTCTTGATTATAATCGACCATGTCGCCGTATTGAAAGCATTTCGGACGTCGATCAGAATAAGTGAATTCCACTGGTTTTTATGCTTAGCTTCTTTTGCTGCACGAACTACTTCTTCAACAGCGTGAATCGTTGTTCTGCCGGGTCTGAAGCCATACTGATTATTGTGTAATCCACCACTTCTTTCAATCTCCTGTGTTAGCCGGATGTTCACAAGTCTCTCAAATGTCTTAGCAATAACATTTATTAAGCAGATAGGTCTGTACTTCGTGTGCTCATTTTGAGATTTTTTGGGCTTATCAATCAGTATGAGCTTTGCAATTTTATAGCTATCGGGGAAGCTTCCTTGTCCTAATAAGTAGTTAAAAAGGTGGGTGAAGTACTCTACGTTATTGCAGATAGCCGACTTTACTACTTCTGGTGGTATTGCATCCGGTCCTGGGGCCTTATTTATCTTAATTTTTTTGGCGCTGTCATTTATTTCATCCTGGGTGAAAGCGACGCTTTCAAAGTCTACATTTTCAATCACCTCTTTTGTTGGGGTAGTCAAGTATACAGAGGTTATGAATAGGCTTTTAAAAATGACCTTTTTTTGTTCTAGAGATAGACAAATTTTGGGGTTTGGGATTTGCATTTGATTTTTCACAATTTTGTAAGCATCACCATATATGTCGGATTCAAGGCCTCTGCATAGAGTATCCCAAGCTTTCGCTTTTGCTGCAGCTATGATCTTTTTTTGCTCTATTTTAGAAATTCTGTATTCTTCTTTCCGTATTTCTCTCTCATTTGGAACTTTACATTTTTGAAATTTTCTTCTTTTCTGTCTTGTCTCTTTAATTTTCTTCTGTACATTCTCATTCCACCAGTATGGGAGCATGTAGTCATTGTCACATCTTATCCGAGGTGTACTAGTTTTATATGCATTGCTAAAAGCTTTCTCACATTGTACATAATCCATTTCTCTACTTTCTATCTCACTCCTAAAGCTTTTATTGAATTCTTCTAAGTTTGTCTTACCGTATTTATACTTAGGTTTGTTCCCTCCTCTTGTCCTACATATATTGGTTAAAATAAATTTATGATCACTCAAAGATTCTTCCTCTAGAACAGACCACAATATTTTCTCTTTTGTAGGCATTCCACTAATAATTGTGACATCTATGAAAGAATTTCCATTCTGTCGAACACAGGTGGGCTGCCTGCCATCATTTAAAATAACTAGATCTAGTCTATGTATCCATTCCAGCAGTTCCTCTCCTCTTTTATTTGTATGTGTTCCGCCCCAGCAGGGATGTTTTGCGTTAAGATCTCCTGTTACAATAACTCTCTTACTTTTCCCGTGAACTTCAAGTATGTCCTGTTGAATTTTATAAAGATTGTTTTTAAAATCCTCAAGCGTACATTTATTCGGGCTCATATAGACACTGTATAGTGCGATATCCGCAGTCTCTATGCACACGAAACAGTCTACAGAACGAAAAGATCTAACCTGGTATTTCTTGCTAAAATTTAAAATCATTGCATCTGCATTAACATCGCTATAGCTATGCTTTCCTTTAAGCTTGCACTTATTTACATTTGGTTCGCTGATAGCGATGAAGTCGCATTTTCTCTCGGCTGCAACAACGGTGGCCATATCGTGTGCGCTTACACTCCTGTTTGCATTTATCTGGAGGACTGTGAACGTGAAATATTTTTGTTTCTCCAGCCTTTGTTACTCTTTGCCATTCTGAAAGCTTTCTGGAAAACTCCACATGTACCACTTCCGGCTGTGTGACCCCGTTCCTCACAATTTGGACAAAATGATTCCTCGTTGCAGTCTTTTGCTTTATGGCCATCTCCGGTACATTTTCGGCATTTTTCGCTCCTGTCTTCTCCTCTGCATTGGGCTGCCTTGTGGTTGTACGCCCAACAGCGGTAGCATCTTAATATCTCAATTCTCTCTTGTAATTGGCATATATTTAATCCTACCCTCAGTTTCTCTAAATCCAAGAGCCTTCTGCAATCTGTCTCCTCCATCCAAATCGTAGCTATTTGATTCCCATTTTTCATTGGGCGTAGTGCTTTGACTTCTAATTGATCGTGATAGTTAATTAAGTTTGTATTAAGCATTGCTTCCTTTATGTCTTCTTCATCTGCGGTTGAATCTACATCTTTAATATGTAGGAACTTTCGCCTCATCTTTTTATTCACCGTTATCTTACAGTTCTCAATTAGTTTATTAATGACGTCGTCCTTGTCCGCAGTTTCAGAGACCCTAACTAGGACTTTTCCCGAACTTGTCTTTTTAACACCTTTTATATATTCTAGAGTATCACTGTTCTTTAAGCCATCTTTAAGTTTTTTGACTGTGTCAGCGTAAGTAGCTTCTTTGCTTTCTATTACTATAATGTTATTATCACCTGCGTTTTTCTTCCTCTCTTTGTACTCTTTCTTTTTTTTTCTTGTTCTCAGTATTAAACTGAACTCTGTTACTTGAAATGTGGCCTCTAGTATTTTCTTCATATTTCCCGTTTTTATTGTTTGGGGAGCCACCACTGTTATCCTTCGTGTCTCATATTCCTCACTCAGTTTTCTTAGCTCCTGGCACAATTGAAAAACATCGCGTTGGGTTTGGTCCTCTTGCTTTGTTGGGTCGTAGAAGAAAGCAATAATGTTCTTTTCCCTTACATGACCGCCTTCCTTAGTGTTAAATGTAGTATGTTGCTTGATACTCGTATAGCCTCCACCATTGCAGGCTATCCTTTCTCCTTCCGACAGTTCCGGATGTCTGTTTAGAATTCTTTTCCCAGTTTTAGTTTGCCTTTCTTTATTTTTATCGCAAAAATATACAACATTTTCAAATGTGTTATTGAACAGGTCCCCGTGATCAGTCTGAACATTTTTGAAACTATCCTCACTCCAGTCTAATTCAATAACCTCGGCAAGTTCTTCATAGTTGTTTATTTTTGACTTATTTAGATTAAATTTATTTTCCTGTCCGGAGCATTTGTAGCAGTTATGTTCTTTGTCCCCTTCGTGATTTTCTATGTCTTGGAATCTTTTTTCGTATGCTATCCGGAGTTCTTGCAGTTCGTTTTCTAGTTTAGTGTATCTGCACTCTTGTGTCTCTCTATATTCCTGTAGTTCTTTCCGCAATTCTTGGATTGTATACGTGTCGTGTTTGTGTCTTGTAATCGCCTGTTTAACTAAGCTTGCAATTTCCATTGCGAACTTCTTGATTTCTTTATGAACATTTTTGTTGTCTTTTGTAAAAGTATTCAGTGCGTCACTCCTTGCTTTCAGTTTTGTTAGTTCTGTCGAAGGTTGAATTTCTCCAACTTGTTGTGTAATGGGGCTCGACAGTTTCTTCCTTTTTTTTGGTCGATCTTCCGATGTCGGCGTCTCTTTCCTTGTGTCGGTATTCTTTTGTTCTTCAGTGTCTCCGGTTTGTTCTTCCTCTACAGGCGGATTCGTTAGTTTTCCGGTTCCCGGTGGGGTTCTCCTGATAGAGTCTTTTCTTGCAAACGGGTTTATCAGATCTTCTAGTTTCTTCTGCTTTTCATCCTCCGTGTCTGTATTATTAGCTCCTTGTGTAAAGCGATAGTTGCCCTCCCCAGATACGGCAGGGCTGACTGAACTAGGTTCAGTGTGGGATTCTCCGCAGGGTAAACCAGCTGCGGTACCCACCTGGGGTACATCATCTTTACTATTCGCTTCCATTTTTTTGCTGAACCACAGCTTGCTTTTTCTGTCGGGGTGAAGTCCCCTAGGCCGCATCTTACAGGACTAAAGGCACGCCCATGCCTACTGGTTTTGGTTCGCGCCGGGTATTTGATTTCCCCGGTACCACCCATATCTGGGAGGCATTCCCCTATCCACCACCCCGGGGACGCGCCCGACCACCAACCTGCACATGTGGTACCTGTGTCGGCACTTGTAAAATTCGTTTTGTTATTCGATACTAGATGGCGTTAATTACGACTATCAGTACCCTTATTATAAATGCGAAAGTGCGGTTGTTTGTTGGTTTGTCCTTCAATCACGTCGCAATGTTGCAACGGATTGACGTGGTTTTTTGCATGGGTATAGATGAAGACATGGAGAGTGACATAAGCTACTTTTTATCCCGGAAAATCAAAGAGTTCCCACGGGATTTTTAAAAAACCTAATTCCACGCGGACGAAGTCGCAGGCATCAGCTAGTAATAATAAAAACTAACTCCATCTAGTGATCATTTAGTAATATTAAGAAGTGCCGCATTAATTACTATTCAACACAAGATGGCGGTATAAGTCTTTATTATAAAATCTTAAATCTAATAGGTACATACATACTAATATGTAAACTTATCACAGTGAAGGAATATCGTCGTTATTCTGAGGAAGGAAAACGTCTCGGAAGTCTGTCAATCTCATAGATAACACACTATATACCAGAGATTCGTGCCAATCACAGAGTAGGTAATCACCTACTTTTTACATATGGTGCCAATCTGCACTTGGTCAACACGGTAGACTGACAGGAGACCCGTGCTCAGTAGTAAGTGGGGCCAGATAACCTCCCAGTGTGCCTGGGTGCTGCTGGTCCCTTTTGGATGCGTCCGAAGGGATGCGTATTCGGGCCGGGTGGACCCCGGTAACATGGCTAATTATCTCTCTTCGGGGATATTGTTGGCTATGGCTCACGACCTGGCAGGAGGGGAGGTTTCTCCGCGTGTCCCTCTGACTGGCAGAGGGCACAGTGGATGAAGCGAAGGTTGGGACACGGCGCGTGCGCGCGAGATCCCTGCGGTGGGTCTGCAGCTGTTGTGCTGCAGTTGTCGCCCGTTGGGTCCCCGGGTCGGGAGACGCACTTCGTTGGTGCACCTCGGACCTGCGGTGGGGAGACCTAGCGAGTGGGTCCCCGGTGGAGGGTCCGCCTTGGCGGACGTCGCTGGCTGGGTCGCGGTTGATTGCTTTGGTGTTCCCGTGACCCAGTCGCCAGGCGACGCGCATGAGCACCGCTCTAGCTGGCTGACATCCTGAGGAAGGGATGCGTAGACGCATTTTCCAGCTATAAAAAAAACCGGCCAAGTGTGAGTTAGACTCGCGCAACGACGGTTCCGTACTACAGTCGTATTATTTATACATTTTGCACGATAAATCAAAAATTATTATGCGTAAAAATAAATAAAAATCTGTTTTAGAATGTACAAGTAAAGCCCTTTCATATGATACCCCACTTAGTAGAGTTATCTTACTTTGAAAATTGAAAATAATTATGATTTGTTCATGAAAACATTTTTTTTTGTGATGTAACCACAAATTCGCGATTTTCAGATTTGTTCCTTTACTTATACTATAAGCCTTAGTACTAAGTATCTTATAGGTTTTCTTGATAGACACGACGGACAGACAGACAGACAACAAAGTGATCCTTAGGGTTCCTTTTACCTTTTATCCTTTTGAGGTAGGTATGGAACTTTAAAAAGGTACTTAGGTACTGCATCAGCCGCGGCCGAAGCCTTCAGACAAAGCCCGTGGCTAGTGTGGGATACAAAGTGTTTTCGCACGTTGCATGCTAATTAAACATTTCGCGGAAGACAGCAGCGGGCATACTGTGGCATTAGGAGTTAGGACACCGCCATTATTAACGCTTCTTCTGTTCTGACCGTAGGGTGACCATAGCGTTAGAGAACCAGTAGTTTAGCTGCTACAGTGGAACACAAAATACAGTTGCAAACATACATATACATCATCATCATCATCAACAACCGATAGACGTCTACTGCTGGACATAGGTCTCTTGTAGGGACTTCCACACGCCACGGTCTTGCGCCGCCTGAATCCAGCGGCTCCCTGCGACTCGTCTGATGTCGTCTGTCCATCTAGTGGAAGGTCTTCCAACGCTGCGTCTTCCGCTGCGAGGTCACCATTCCCTCATCTTGGGACCCCAACGTCTATTGGTTGTACGAACTATGTGCCCTGCCCATTGCCACTTCAGCTTCGCAACCCGTTGAGCTATGTCGGTTACTCTAGTTCTCCTACGGATCTCCTCATTTCTGATTTGATCACGTAGAGAAACTCCGCACATAGCTCTCTCCATCGGCCGCTGAGTGACTCAGAGCTTTCTTATGAGGCCCATAGGTAGCGACCATATCTCGGATCCATATGTCATCACATCACATACATAGACTACAAAAATCATAACCGTTAAAAATCGTTTCAGTTCTAAGTATGGGGAACCCCAAAATTTATTGTTTTTTTTTTCTATTTTTGTGTAAAAATCTTAATGCGGTTCACAGAATACATCTACTTACCAAGTTTCAACAGTATAGCTCTTATAGTTTCGGAAAAAAGTTATGGCTGTGACATACGGACGGACAGACAGACAGACAGACATGACGAATCGTTCCGTTTTTTGCCATTCAGCTACGGAACCCTAAAAATGATGGTCGTCCTACTCCTTAAGCAAGTTCCCATATTACGCATACCGATGGAAATCACTCAGATTTATACTTAGAGATTATAGGTTTCTCCATCTCTTACTGTGAGCCGTTCAAATTGGGTAATCCTTTAATCTAACCGATCTAATTACTTAACTATAACTACGGAGGTAAGATAGCGTCTGTAAACTATAGGTATAGTACGCGACAGGTCGAGAAGACAATCGGGGTGTGAGGGGCGTTCTCACTTCCCACCCCGATTGCCATCTTGTCCTGTCGCGTACTATAGCTGTCAAATAAAAAAACTGGCTAAGTGCGAGTCAGACTCGCGCACCGAGGGCTCCGTACTCGGGTATTTTTTTCGACAATTGCATGATAAATCAAAAACTATTATGCATTCAAAATAAATAACAATCTGTTTCAGAATGTACAATGTAGAATGTAGAAGTGTGTGTAGTCTGTTTCAGAGTGTTCTTTCATATTATGATATCACATTTGGTATAGTTGTCTTACTTTGAAAATTAAAAATTCTAATTATTAGAGACCTAGAATCATGAAAGATAGGCAGGTAGATATTACAGCACAAATAAAGTAAAAAAATTGTGGTTACATCACACAAAAAATTTAAATAATTGTGGTCATGAACTAATAATTAGTATTTTCAATTTTCGAAGTAAGATAACTATATCAAGAGGGGTATCATAATATGTATATATGAAAGGTTTTCACTTGTGCATTCTAAAACAGATTTTATTTATTTTTATGCATCATAGTTTTTGAATTATCGTGCAAAATGTGGAAAAAATACGACTGTAGTACGGAACCCTCGTTGCGCGAGTAGCGAGAGGCGAGTAGCGAGAGGGGAGTAGCGAGAAGCGAGTAGCGAGAAGCGAGTAGCGAGAAGCGAGTAGCGAGAAGCGAGTAGCGAGAAGCGAGTAGCGAGAAGCGAGTAGCGAGTAGCGAGTAGCGAGTAGCGAGAAGCGAGTAGCGAGTAGCGAG